>NC_140586.1:217349529-217646861 GCF_964204655.1 Triturus cristatus
TGGACTGTTCCCATGAGGCACAGGGTCAAGACTGATTTGCATATGGCCATGTCTAAACTGGGGTGGTGTAGTGGGCATAAGAACGATGGATTTAACCCAGATCTCTTGACTGGGGGAGAATGTCTGCATTGTCAGCATTCCGTCCATCAATTGTTTGTTGTAACGCTTTTCGCCCTAAGTGGGATGGGTATTCCCAGACGTGGGACCCGTGCTCACTACGCCACTGGAGTCAAGCTATCCTGGCTGATGACGGCTGATAGCCAGAAACCGGTCCTAGGATGCTTGATTCCGGTCCAGGGAAGACATGGCTTGGCAGTTCGGGCTGGACTGTTCCCATGAGGCACAGGGTCAAGACTGATTTGCATATGGCCATGTCTAAACTGGGGTGGTGTAGTGGGCAAAAGAACGATGGATTTAACCCAGATCTCTTGACTGGGGGAGAATGTCTGCATTGTCAGCATTCCGTCCATCAATTGTTTGTTGTAACGCTTTTCGCCCTAAGTGGGATGGGTATTCCCAGACGTGGGACCCGTGCTCACTACGCCACTGGAGTCAAGCTATCCTGGCTGATGACGGCTGATAGCCAGAAACTGGTCCTAGGATGCTTGATTCCGGTCCAGGGAAGACATGGCCTGGCAGTTCGGGCTGGACTGTTCCCATGAGGCACAGGGTCAAGACTGATTTGCATATGGCCATGTCTAAACTGGGGTGGTGTAGTGGGCAAAAGAACGATGGATTTAACCCAGATCTCTTGACTGGGGGAGAATGTCTGCATTGTCAGCATTCCGTCCATCAATTGTTTGTTGTAACGCTTTTCGCCCTAAGTGGGATGGGTATTCCCAGACGTGGGACCCGTGCTCACTACGCCACTGGAGTCAAGCTATCCTGGCTGATGACGGCTGATAGCCAGAAACCGGTCCTAGGATGCTTGATTCCGGTCCAGGGAAGACATGGCTTGGCAGTTCGGGCTGGACTGTTCCCATGAGGCACAGGGTCAAGACTGATTTGCATATGGCCATGTCTAAACTGGGGTGGTGTAGTGGGCAAAAGAACGATGGATTTAACCCAGATCTCTTGACTGGGGGAGAATGTCTGCATTGTCAGCATTCCGTCCATCAATTTTTTGTTGTAACGCTTTTCGCCCTAAGTGGGATGGGTATTCCCAGACGTGGGACCCGTGCTCACTACGCCACTGGAGTCAAGCTATCCTGGCTGATGACGGCTGATAGCCAGAAACCGGTCCTAGGATGCTTGATTCCGGTCCAGGGAAGACATGGCTTGGCAGTTCGGGCTGGACTGTTCCCATGAGGCACAGGGTCAAGACTGATTTGCATATGGCCATGTCTAAACTGGGGTGGTGTAGTGGGCAAAAGAACGATGGATTTAACCCAGATCTCTTGACTGGGGGAGAATGTCTGCATTGTCAGCATTCCGTCCATCAATTGTTTGTTGTAACGCTTTTCGCCCTAAGTGGGATGGGTATTCCCAGACGTGGGACCCGTGCTCACTACGCCACTGGAGTCAAGCTATCCTGGCTGATGACGGCTGATAGCCAGAAACCGGTCCTAGGATGCTTGATTCCGGTCCAGGGAAGACATGGCTTGGCAGTTCGGGCTGGACTGTTCCCATGAGGCACAGGGTCAAGACTGATTTGCATATGGCCATGTCTAAACTGGGGTGGTGTAGTGGGCAAAAGAACGATGGATTTAACCCAGATCTCTTGACTGGGGGAGAATGTCTGCATTGTCAGCATTCCGTCCATCAATTGTTTGTTGTAACGCTTTTCGCCCTAAGTGGGATGGGTATTCCCATACGTGGGACCCGTGCTCACTACGCCACTGGAGTCAAGCTATCCTGGCTGATGACGGCTGATAGCCAGAAACCGGTCCTAGGATGCTTGATTCCGGTCCAGGGAAGACATGGCTTGGCAGTTCGGGCTGGACTGTTCCCATGAGGCACAGGGTCAAGACTGATTTGCATATGGCCATGTCTAAACTGGGGTGGTGTAGTGGGCAAAAGAACAATGGATTTAACCCAGATCTCTTGACTGGGGGAGAATGTCTGCATTGTCAGCATTCCGTCCATCAATTGTTTGTTGTAACGCTTTTCGCCCTAAGTGGGATGGGTATTCCCAGACGTGGGACCCGTGCTCACTACGCCACTGGAGTCAAGCTATCCTGGCTGATGACGGCTGATAGCCAGAAACCGGTCCTAGGATGCTTGATTCCGGTCCAGGGAAGACATGGCTTGGCAGTTCGGGCTGGACTGTTCCCATGAGGCACAGGGTCAAGACTGATTTGCATATGGCCATGTCTAAACTGGGGTGGTGTAGTGGGCAAAAGAACGATGGATTTAACCCAGATCTCTTGACTGGGGGAGAATGTCTGCATTGTCAGCATTCCGTCCATCAATTGTTTGTTGTAACGCTTTTCGCCCTAAGTGGGATGGGTATTCCCAGACGTGGGACCCGTGCTCACTACGCCACTGGAGTCAAGCTATCCTGGCTGATGACGGCTGATAGCCAGAAACCGGTCCTAGGATGCTTGATTCCGGTCCAGGGAAGACATGGCTTGGCAGTTCGGGCTGGACTGTTCCCATGAGGCACAGGGTCAAGACTGATTTGCATATGGCCATGTCTAAACTGGGGTGGTGTAGTGGGCAAAAGAACGATGGATTTAACCCAGATCTCTTGACTGGGGGAGAATGTCTGCATTGTCAGCATTCCGTCCATCAATTGTTTGTTGTAACGCTTTTCGCCCTAAGTGGGATGGGTATTCCCAGACGTGGGACCCGTGCTCACTACGCCACTGGAGTCAAGCTATCCTGGCTGATGACGGCTGATAGCCAGAAACCGGTCCTAGGATGCTTGATTCCGGTCCAGGGAAGACATGGCTTGGCAGTTCGGGCTGGACTGTTCCCATGAGGCACAGGGTCAAGACTGATTTGCATATGGCCATGTCTAAACTGGGGTGGTGTAGTGGGCAAAATAACGATGGATTTAACCCAGATCTCTTGACTGGGGGAGAATGTCTGCATTGTCAGCATTCCGTCCATCAATTATTTGTTGTAACGCTTTTCGCCCTAAGTGGGATGGGTATTCCCAGACGTGGGACCCGTGCTCACTACGCCACTGGAGTCAAGCTATCCTGGCTGATGACGGCTGATAGCCAGAAACCGGTCCTAGGATGCTTGATTCCGGTCCAGGGAAGACATGGCTTGGCAGTTCGGGCTGGACTGTTCCCATGAGGCACAGGGTCAAGACTGATTTGCATATGGCCATGTCTAAACTGGGGTGGTGTAGTGGGCAAAAGAACGATGGATTTAACCCAGATCTCTTGACTGGGGGAGCATGTCTGCATTGTCAGCATTCCGTCCATCAATTGTTTGTTGTAGCACTACAAAAGGACACCACACCAGTTTAGAAAAATAGCCAACATTTTTATATACTTTAAGACAAGGCAAAAAACAATAAAAATCCACAATACAGTACCTACAAATGTACAGTTGTCAAAATAAGCTTTAAAAACAGTTCCTTGATGTCAATAGCTCCGTCCAGGGCTATCACGGCGTCGAAAGCAAACCAATCCAAACAGTTCTGGCTGACCGCGGCATCGCGGGCCAGCTACGGTGTCGGGAAGACCCGCAAACAGTACCTTTTAGAAATGCAGGGCGTCAGCGACCTCTCGTTAGGCTTCCGAAAACACGGAGTCCGCAGGCGTCGGTTCCGTATATCGGTGCAGGAGTCGTCGGGGCCCTCGAAGTCACACGCGTTGCAGGTCGATCTCCTCTCTGTTGGGATCAGGAGCACTGGCGTCGGCAGGCGTTGTGTGCTGCAGTGCGAAGTGCAACGGTGCGGTGCCTCCAGGTCGCAGTGCGAGCAGCGGCTCGGTGGCGGCATCGGATGGCGTCATTGGTGAGTCCAGGGTCACGGTGCGAGATGAAGGCGGTGCTCGTCACGGTCACAGTGCAAGCAGCGTCGTCGTCGTTGCTGAAGCGCTGTTGTCGGCTGACGAACTGGAGTCGATGGCGCCGGCGTCGTTAGGCCAAGGCTGCGGTGTGGGATGAGGGCGGTGCGTCGTGTAACTTTCTGAGCGGTGCCCTCGAACCATGGTGCAAGCAGCGGAGTTGATTTTGGCATGGAGCAGCGTCGTCGGGGATACCAAGGTGTCGTTATGAAGCAAGGCGGTGCGGAGTGCGGTGCCCACGGGTCACACTCCGAGTAACGGCTCGGTGGCAGCATCATCAGGCATCGTCGGTGAGACCAGGGTCGCGTTGCGGCGGTGCCTTCTGCGGTGCCAAGGCATCGTCATGAAGCAAGGCGGTGCGGAATGCAGTGCCCACAGGTCGCGGTGAGAGCAGCGGCTCAATGGTGGCATCAGCAAGCGTCGGTGAGACCAGGGTCGCGGTGTGGCATTGCGGAGGTGCCCTCTGCGGTGCCGTCAGGACACAGAGTCGGCAGCGGCGGCGTAGACGTCGTTAAGTTGCTTTTCCTCTGTTACAGCACAAAACACAAAGTCCCCAGTGCTGCGGGCAGAAGAGCTTGAAGTCTTTGTTGTTCCTGAGACTTCTTGAACAGGGAGCAAGCTCTACCTCAAGCCCTTGGAGAAACTCACAAAGCAGATTGCAGAAAGTTCAGTCCAGTCCATTCACTGCCCAAGACAGAAGCAGCCACTGCAGGCCAACACAGCTAAGCACACAACAAAGTGGTAGGTCCTCCTCTCCAGCTCTTCTTCTTGGCAGTCTTCTTGATCCAAAAGAGTTCTAAAGTTCAGGGGTCTGGGCCCCAAAATTTATATCCCAAACTCCTTTGAACTCTTAGGCAGGGAGTGTCTGTGCCCAGCCAGAGCCTTCTCTGGTATGATTTCCTGGCAGGAGGTGGAGACGGCATTGTCAGAGGCAGACCAGGCCCTTTGAGGTGCAAGGAAATCTCCTCCCTCTTCTCCCATCAAAGCCCAGGTATCTTCAGCCCTTTCCTGACCCACCTAGACTATCTGGAACCACTCCTGCCCTTTTTTTGTTTCCCCCAGCCTTCTGTTATCCAAAACCTAGACAGGCAATACACATTCCAGCAGAGGCACACGGAATGACTGAGCAAGAAAATACCTACTTTCTAAAAATGGTATTTTCAAACACAGAATGTAAAAATCACCTTCACTAAAAAATGCGTCTTTAGATTCTGAGTTCAGGCATACTACATTTTATTTCCCTACCTAGTTCCCAGGGCCAGTTATGTTTATAGGATGTTATAAACCAACTTCCCATTCTGTCCTATGGGGAACAGCTAGCCTTACAATAGTGGAAAACAATATGGGCTGTGATTCACTATCGGGACATGCCACACACACCAGGGCATGTTCTACCTCTCACATACACTGCACCCTGCCCACAGGGGCACCTTGGGCCTTCCTTAGGGGTGCCTGACATATAAGAAAAGGGAAGGTTAGGGACTGGCAAGGGTGTGCACTGGCCAAGTCGACATGGCAGTTACCAACTGCGCGCAGACTCTGACATGGCAGGTCTGAGTTACCTTTTTAAGGCTACTCACGTGGGTGGCACAATCAGTGCTGCAGGCCCACTAGTAGCAGTTGATTTACAGCCCTGGCACACTCAGTGCACTTTACTAGGGACTAACAAGTAAATCAAATATCCAATCATGGAAACACCAATCCATAACACAATTTACCACTGGAGCACTTGCACTTTATCACTGATCAGCAGTGAGAAAAGTACGCAAAAACACTACACCAGCAAAAACAGTCAAAACCGGGAGGGCAGAAAGCAAAAACTCAGGGCAAACACGCCAAAAGATGCCAAGTCTAGAAGAAGGTTTTTCAGAATTTAGGACATCATTTGTTAGGGTCCCCTTAGGGTGACATGAATACATTTGCTTGCTAGGTTGACCTGAGAGAAACTGAGAAGTGGGCCTAGGTATTTCCTGGGTAGGTGTTTTTAGGTGTTCACTCAGGAGTAACAGAGAAGCAACCCACACCATACACTGGCCACAGGTAGTGAAGAAATGTGGATTTTTAGGTTAGTTCAGAAGCAAACAGTCGAGCTGCACAGGTCATGGGCTGCCTACTATATGGCAAGCTCCCAATTCCATAGTTCCACTTAGGAATGAGAGAGAAGCAAGACAAGGGGGTGCAATGATTTACTGACCTACAGGGTATGTTTTCCATATGTGCATTCAGATCTGTCAGGTAATGGACTTGATCCAGTAGTGAGAGAGAGAGAAGGACAGGGGTACCCACTGGTCTGAGTTAATGGCCACCAGTAAAAATGCTCAATAATGTCCTTCAAGAAACAACAAAGGAGCAACCTAAAGCATGCGCTGGTTACAACCCACCATAATGGGTGTTTTATATTGTCCTGTAGGGTCAGCCCTTGGAGTCATAGGAGAAGCCCAATGTCATACAAAGGTTACCGTTGCCTTCAGCAGTTGTTCCTTGAGGTTAATCCAAGAATAATATTCTAGAAGAATGGAAGAACTCTTTCCAGCTTGGGCATCCAGGGAGAGGAGGTCGGGACAGCCAGGTGCATGGTGGAAAAACATCATGGGCAAAATGGGCAATGTTCCACTCTCTGCATCCCGTCCCGAAAGCAAATGTGGTGGGAAACAGAATGAATGGTAGGTCACGTGGGTGATGAAGTGGCCATTGACTAGCTGCTGACCGCTTCTGTAACATTATCCCATCTGCACTACCAGAGAGCTAGTGTCACACTCTGCGTTTTGTTTAAGGCTGTGGTTGCCAACCATGTTGAGTGTGCAGTAGGCCATCTACAGTCAAACAGCCAAACCCACTGTGCAGTAGGCCATCCCAGAGAAGCAATGTGAGAGTGTCATACCGCAAGCAGTGTAAACTGGCTGCTGGATTGAGTGTACAAGTCTATCCTAGAGACTACGTGAAATGCAAAGATATACAGTGAGAGCAAAAGATAGATAGCGGGAAGGCCAGACCACTATGGCGAGGAGCTCAAAATGGAAATATCTCAATGGATCCTGTCAGACATGTACACCGATGAGAGGAGTAGTGGTGCTCATTGACAACAGAAACATTCATGCTGATACAATTGGGGGGGGGGCTCTCACAGAGCATAGAAATAGGTACACTGACAGCAACAGAGGCGGGCTCTCAAACCATAGACATCTATACACTGAGAGCCTTTTGCAACTCACGGTTCACTGGAAGATGTGTTTGACCTACTGCGGCACTGTAGTTTCTTTTATGCATTCCTGTGTTGCCAAAATCAAGATGGACAAGGATAAGCTCATCCTAATAGCTCCAGACTGGGCCCAGAGGGTCTGGTACTGCAGCCTGCTGAATCTCATTGTCTGTCTCTGCTCCATCTACCTCTTTGGGAGGACCTGCTCACCCAACAACACAACAGGGTTCTGCACCCAAACCGCCACTTTCATATGTGAAGATTAAAGCTGAGTGATTTGATCTGCCCAGTAAAGTAGTGTATTTCATCTTGGCTGTTGACCTTGAGTCCACAAAGTTGGTCGATTGTGGACTATGGGCTGTGTGTGGCCTGTTGTCCGCACAGTCTTGTTGATTCGCTGCAGGTTAAACTTTCTTATGCTCTTGTATTTGCCCTGTTTGCCCTATCGTTGGCTGCACAAGGGTTTTCCATGGGCCCCATAAAAGAATGAGAAAAAGCTCAACTGATTTGACCCCAGGGCTATTCTTTTTATTTTATTGATCGAACTAAGGAGCCCGGAGTGTATGACAAACTCTTAGTTGTTTTTCTAAGACGGGATCGATCATCCTTTGCATAAAAATCTGCTATGCCTTGGCAATAAAGGAGTCTCTGGAGAACTTTTGGACTCATTCTATCAAAGATAAGGCCCACACAATGGCATTGGCAAAGAGTGTCCCAGCGCAGGACATTTGCTAGGAACCCACATGGGCATCTGTACCACAACTTCAACAGGTTACTACTTGATGCTCAGGTGGGAGGTAAGAGCCATTGTCTCACTCTATCCTGCAGGAGCTCCTGTTGTGAAGGCTTTAACTCAGACCCCTCCACCTTTTGGGAGGTACTGGTTTGGTACTTATTCAAAAGACATAATGAGAAATCGGAAGTTAGAAGAATTCTTTTTGGTGGATACTTAATCTGACCACCGATTCCTGACTGACTTGCTGTCCTCCAAATCTGTGGACCCACCTCCTAGGTGCTGAGGTTCCAAGTTGCATTTTGCAAGCTGTTACGGTTCCCAATCTGTTACTGATGCACTGTATCTACAGGTACAGAATGCTTGGGTGTAAACCAACATCAGTGCACAGAAATGGTGATTACATACAAGGTGTTGCTTCTGGAGGAGAGTCAAGGCAGCCACCAAAACCGATGGCTCCATCTACCAGCCCTCAGGAGCAATTGCTGTGGGAAATTCAAAATGTGAGGAATCTGCGGTTATAGTATTCATTAGAAAGCAAGTTACTGGAGGTAAGTAACTTGTCTTTCCTGCACTTCAGTTTGTTTTCAGCAGACTAACAAAGCCGTGCTTAGCAAACCAAGAGCTCCTTTCACTAGAGGAATGCAGCAACTATAGTAACTATTGTTTGGTTAAGAAACATCCTCATATTTAATGTTTGTAAAGCAGCTACATGGAAGTCTATTCATGGTTTTACCAGGCATTATTGTCTGTATTTAGTCTCCAAGCTGAATACAATATTATGACAAGCTGCTCTCAAAATCCTCTCTGAATAAAGTCTTTAGCTGGTATTTCACAAGTCCTGGCCGTTTAGACCTAGACACCGTGAGTTGTTTTGCAGATAATCTTACTATTCTATTCTACATTCATTACTACCAGTGAAGATCCTACATTGCAGAACTTTTAATCCTAGTTCTGCATTGAAGGAACTATGAACAACCCTCCAGCTTCCCCGGCAGTGACAGAGAGAACCTCCACTTTAGCAGCTTAAGAATAGGCGGAAGGACAGAAGATTGTAAAGATCTATTGGGTGAAAGGCAAATGAAGGGACGGGTGAAAGGATAGGCAGATGGGGATGAGTGAAAGGCTGAGTGAAAGGATGGATGGATTGATTTGTGGATACATTCATGGGTTGACAAGTGAAAGGATGGATCTATATATGAAAGGGTAGACGGATATACAGCTCGATTTGAGGATGAAAGAAAGCATGATCTAATCTGTGGGTGGTGGAAAGTTTAAGGGATGGTGCAGAACAGTTGAAGGCTTGAACAGATGAAAATGAACAAATGGGATGGAGTAAGAATGGATGGATTGATGAAAGGGTGGGGTGACCTCTTCTAAAGACGGCCATGTCTGCTTTCTTCTTGTGCTCTGTGATTAGATGTATGGTTCAAAGTGGGGAGTTTTTAATTTTTATGCTACTCTCCTGTTTCACAGTCTATTCCAGAGATCTCCAACCTTTCTGTAGTTATGATCAGTGAAAATGATCATGGGCTACTGAAGGCTATGCAACTTGCGCATTGTTACAAGACAACTCCACGACCAGATTCAATGACTTAAAACCTAATTTCCATAGAGCCAAATGCTATGGTTTGAACAAAATACTATGCTTATATGGATTCCATAAAACTCATTTACATTTTCTTTCATTTACAAGTCTCACATTTATAAACAGGATGCATCTTGTTCCCAGTGCCGTGTAAACAATGCACCATAATTATAATAGAAAAATACAACTATTTCTACGAATAGTAGGAATTTAAAGTGAAGAAACATGCTTTATAAAACATTAAGGTCTATTGTCGGGCGGATTGTCACTCACAGGCTGCCGGTGACGTTCTGTCTGACATCGGAAGCGATCTGTCCAACATCGGAAGCAGCGTTCTGACCTATGCATCATGATGTGGCCGGTCAGACCGCTGCAGGGTGGGGGAAAGAACGATGCCTACAACAGGTTTGGAGATCCAGTCGGGGCGTCCGTTGGACAGATAATCCCTAAATGGCGGGGGTGGCTGCTCAGGCACCACTGTCGGGAATATGATGTCCGTTTCCAAGAGCCTTTCCATGTCGGCCTTTAAAGCCATGGAAAGGCTGTTGGACAGTGACCTTGGGGACACCTAGCAGGCCCGGTCCCCCGTGGCCTTCGCTATGAGGCCTGGGGGGCACCTGTGGTACCCCCCAAACATCCATTCCCCAAATGGCACCTGCCACATGGTGCTTGGATGTTTTAAAAGTGTATGTTTTCTGTTGAGGCTTGTGCTGCAGTTTGATGTTCAATCCTCAATAGACAATATACACTTTGCGACCCCCAAGAAGGCAGTCGCAACATAATGATGGAAGCGGGACCGTCGACGCCTTGTTTGGCAGTCCTGTTACGATGTCGGTTGGACGCTTGTCTGACTGACATCGTGATTAGGACCAAAGATGTAAATGGCTTAATTCAAAGTGGAGAAAAACATTAATTTTTAATGTTCCGTACAAATATTTTTCTTTCCTTTAAATTTCTCTCATTAAAAAAATGACTGTATTTTTCGGTTATAAATGTGGCACAGGTTCTAGTGCCCACTGGGAGCAAAAGGCCTGCTGTTTGTAAATGCTTTGAAATGGGAGAAAATTAAAATGAAGCATTCATTTAATCATTGAGGTAACTTTTCATTTTAGTTTTCCCCATTTAAAAGCATTGAGAAACATCATTATGTTCTCAGCTCTAATATTGAGATGACAATTTTTTTATTAAAGAGTTAAATACCTTAATGTGTCAATTATTCACCTCTGTGCCCCAGCCTGGGTCATAAATCTGATTGAGCACTGCTCATTATCAGGCCCTGCTATATGCAGCCTGATGATGATAATGTAACTTTAAAAGAAAAATGTGACCATGTACTTATTTAAAAATGAACTCAAGTCTGGGAGCTAATCTGAAGGTGTCTAGGTCACTATTAACCGGTTGGCGACATCTGGTCTGTCCTTTTCAACGGCATAGTGTGAAAGAGGTGGTATAATAGCAGGCTAACAGTGGACAGACTGTTCCTCTGATTCTAGTGTCTATCAAAAAGTGCATAATATAGCACTGCCTTACATGCAAATAATATTGTTTCTTTCTACATTTTTGCATTCTTAGATTGCATGCTATCTAAAAAAAACTTCTCTATATTCCTAAAATCAGGCATGAAAACTGATCTTGAGTTAAAAAAAAGTCTGACTGTTGTCCCTCATTTCTTTTTTAATTACCCTCACCTTCATTTCTATCCTCTGCATTCTTGCTCTCTCTGAGCACAGTCTACTCTAAGTCACCTGCATGTTTGCCCTAACCTCTTTATTGTATTTCTGCAAATTGCCCACACTTCATTTAAAAGATCGCAATCTTCTTCTTTGAAAGTCATATCCCCGCAGCCCAACAAAATCTAATCTCCTTATCTAGCTCATACATCAATCCCAACAATCAACTGCATGAACTCACATACTCTCCCAGTCCCGCACTAATGATCACAGCTAAATCCCATTAAATTAATCTACCACAAAGAAACTGGACAAAATGCATAGAAGGTTTTGCTTGTCTCAATAAACAACAATAAATAACCAATGACCACTGGAGTAATCACTAACCTTGAGTTCCCAAGCAGCATGTTGCCTGGCGTAAAGTGCCTCAGTGCCTGTCAGGGGTAGCTTACAGTACAGTAGCAAGAAAGAGAAGGCCCTTTCACTGACCTTAGACATATATACACTGTAAGCAAGAGAGGAGGCTTACAGACCACAGAAACATATACACTGACAGCAAGAGGTGGGGGTAGAACAGGTCACCGTGTTGAGGGGCTTTAATACGGAAATGCACATTTTAAAGGTGCCTTTCAGACATGTACACAATGGAAGAAAAATGGTCCCTCCACGAGAACGGAAAAATGTTGGCAAGAGAGGAGATTCTCACTTACCATAGAAACATATCCATTGACAGGAGAAAGAAGGCCACTCACTCACACTAATGACAAACAGACTGACCTCAAGGCAGGGGCCTCCATAGGAACATAAATGCCAAACAACAGAGGGACCAAAAAAACCAAGCCTATACAGTGACAGCATCAGAGAAAGGGCCCTCTCACATACCACAAAACCATAGACTGACAACAAAAGTGGTATATCTTGAAGACCAGAGACACAGATAACACAAGAGGTGCCTCTCAGTAACAGCAGGAGAGGTGTCTCATACTCACACGGAAATACCTAATGTCTACAGACACCTATATGCCAAGAGAAGTGACTCCACTGACAACTGAAGCATACAGTCTGCCAAAAAGGGCAGCACCTTACACCAGCCAGGTAAACACTTCGGGCCGGATGTACTAACATTAGGAATACCGATCAGTATTGCTTATGTATGAAACTCTTTTGAATTTCATTAGCGATTCCTAGGTGGTCGCAAATAGACCTACGTCATACATAATAATGAGGTAGGTCACAATTTGCGACCCATTAGGAATCGCAGCCGTCACAGGAATAGTGGCCTGCTGAAGTCAGCCGACCCCTAGGTCTATAATTGTTTTTTATTAAATCAATATATATATTTTTTTAACTGAGACACGTGCCTCTAGTGGGCAAACTAGGTTATGTTAAAGATGTCCCCCTCCCCCCCCTGCAGATCGCCGTCTTCTTTCCATGCTGTTGCTGTTGGCTAAACAAAGAGTGGCCATGCACTGGGGCAAATGCTCCACACCCTCAATCGACACCTGGATAACTGACATCACATTTTGGCAGAAACAACTGTCCACCTTTTGGGAGCTAACACCCCTCACATCCAGACCAAAGACACAAGGGTTGCATTCCTGGCCTTCAGTGGCGTGGCGTGGCTAGGCCTTAGGCCGCCCATGGCAGCCCCTGTGTTTGCCGCCTGCGGCGGCATGATGGAGGAGTGGGGGGGAGGGTTTGCCGGCTAATCATGGGGCCGGCGGCAGGTAAGTGTGTGGGGCTTAGGAAGATGCTGTCGATTCTTGCGGTCGCGATGGCCGCAGGTATGAGCGGGGGAGGGAGGTCAGGCCGCCGCACCCAAAACTCGTGCCGCCTGGGGCTGTGTGCCCCCACCCCTAGTTCTGCCACTGCGGGCCTGGCTTAGGCAGAAAGACTTGGACTCTCCCACTTTGCCTGGTACACCCAGTACTCTACCCTGACTTGCAGTTATAACGCCCAAAGGTTCCCCAGTGCTGTTCCATCTGGTACGTCTAGCAATGTTAAACACCACCTGCTGTTCATAGTGGCTCCTGTTTTAATTGCCACAGCTGGATGTACTATCAGGTTAGACGATATATGTGTACTATTGTAAACTAGTATAGAAGCAGAGGAAATCATATAAACTGGTCAATCAGAAGCTCTGCACATTGAATTTAAATGGGCTCATAAACCAAATCAAAAGATGGGAGGTCATGTTGTATGCCATAAGCATGCTCCGATTGTCCTTGTATTGCAAGAGATGCATCTTCTGGGCACCAGACTTGATTTTTAAGGAATGTTAGGTATAATTGAGTTTACCACACACGGTGTGCTAGAAGCTTCCAGGGAGTCTGACCCTACTGCACAAGTGGTCTCCAAGGTACATTCAGATGATTTAGGTGTGTCTGTAGCAATAACGGAGAATCTATGGTCGACCTCCGTTTTTATGTCCCTCCTACTCTTGTTAATAGGATGCTTCAAGCAGTCTCCAGCGTCCCACTTCACACCCTGATAGAGATAACCGTGGTGGGAGGGGATTTGCCCTATCATGTATATGACTCTTGATATAGACAATCCCTCCCAAGCTGCCAGAATAGCGCCCCTTTTTGAATGGGTGACCTCCTTGGAGTTTGGTGATGCATGGAGAAAACGGCACCCCAGGGAGAAATAATCACATGTTACTCAGTCCCTAATTGAGGCTTGTCCTAGAAAGATTACTTATTTGTCTCAGTCGCTAAACTCATCGCCACCGTGGGTGCCAGTATATTGTCCAAAGGGTTATCTGATCATGTCTTGGTGTTGGACTGCCTCGCCGTCATCAGCACGGCCCCAGGGGCATTTGTTGCCTCAAAGCATGGTGGCTAAAGGATAATGTATTTGCCCATCCTCTATGCAATGCCATCAAGGATTACTTGAAGCTGAATAAATCCTCAGTGTCACCCTCAGTTACCCTGTGGGAGTCCTTTAAGGCAGTGTTCTAGGGGAGGGCATGCTTCTATGTCCCGTGAAGAGAAAGGGACAGTGGAACAAATCCTGGAGCTCGAAAAGGATCTGCCGAGTGAGTACATTGAGGAAGTACACAGGCTACTTCAGTCTGGTGCTAAAGCAAAAACATATGGATACATCCAGGCTGGCATTAACAATGTCCCAATACAGAATATATAAACTGGGCAAGAAAGCAGACAAGCTTATTCACTGGCTAGCACACAGGGATACTGAATCCAGATTTGTTCTCAATGCAAAACTCCGAGTGCCAAGTATTCACTAGCAATTGCAGTAGTATTTACAGATTACTATCGGAAGCTATATCAACAACACAACCGTATGACTGGAAATGTTCAACTTCATCACAAATGACTTTCTGGAAGAGATACGGTGGGCCATATTGTCCAAATGGTTTACTATGGAGAATTTTACAAAAAATACTCATTGCTACTATGGCCGCATTTTCTAGTCCTATTTGAGATTAGGCAGAGTATTTCCCATAAGGAAGAGCTAAATGGCACAATGATAACCATTATTCTAGAGCCCAAAAAGTCACCAGAAAAATGCTATTCATATCAACTCATATAATTCCTCAATGTAGAAACCAAACTTTTACCAAAGATTCTGGCCTCCTAACAAGCTAGTGTGAAACGTACATTGGCCCCTGAAGACCAAAGTGCCTTTATGCCGGGCAGGAGCACAAGGCACTATGTGTCATGTCCATGTGGCTTTGACCGGGGTAGCCGACCTACAGGGTCCGGGGGCACTAGTTCCTATAGACTATGAAAAAGCTTTTGACACAGTCCAAAGGCCCTTCCTAACCACAATGCTTCTGAAAACGAACATAGGCTCTCAATTCCTTGGATATGTTGCAGCTTTTTATGATGATCCTCAGCCACAGTTTAGAGCAAATGGGGTTCAGTCGTCCCCTGTTCCCCATCAAGTGAAGCACCTGCTAAGGTTGAGCTCTCTCTCCTCTCCTTTTTAGGTCTCGCCTGAGCCAGCGCTTTAGCGCTGCTCTGGCGAGAGCTTTAGTAGACGGGGGATTTGGAAGTGCAAACTAGTGCTTTCAGGCCTCCAAATACAGTGCATGTGCGCCGGGCGTGTGCACCATTTGGCAGCCTGCGAGATTATTTTGCGGCCACTTTGATGTTCACAGTGAGCCGCACGGCCACTGAGCACATCAAAGCGGCCGCGAAAGTGCTCACCATTTGCCAGCCTGCGTGCCTCTCTCCCCTACCCCCTCCCTTATCCCACTGCCTGTTTGTTTTGTTTAGGAACCTGTGAACGACTACCGTCTTTTCTTTATGTTGTAAAAATAGTTTCTATTTGTATGAGGCTTTTACAATAAATGTTTTAAACAATTGCCCTTCTTTTAAACCCAACCCTGACACTTGCTTAGTTTGACAATCTCTCAGAATGGAAGTTCAGCTCAACAAAAGGAAGTAGACAAAATTATACACTGTTAACCAAACTCTAAGCATACTTACCTTCGTATGCTGAATGGAATTTAGTGTTCGCGTTAGGTCCATAAACTAGCAGTGTAGCTTCCTGTGGTAGGTTGTTGATCTCATCGCTACAAGGCTCGTGAAATGAGTGATCCACCGAGTATTTTCCAGATGTGCAGTACTGGGCCTTTGAAATGTTCAGTTTTTCAAGCTTGAACTTTGGAGCCCCAGTGAGCGGTTTTAAAAAAGAGAAACAGGTTGCCCTCCACGGTAGAATACAATATGTTTTTGAGTGCATCGACTTCTGTATTTAAGGCCCTATGAGATAGCACAATGTACAGTTGTGTTTTGATTTTTTTTTTTTTATTCATATCTGCATCGTTTTCGGCACTAGATATGGTCTTTCATTGTTACGTGGACATTTTGTAGATACAATGTTGCTTTAGTGAATTTTGAACAGGGAATGTCTATCAGGCATCAGGATAGCCAGGTCATTTATTCTGAATTGAGACTGTGCATTACGTTATCTGAAGAATCTATTAATAAACTTGGTGAATGAAATATAGTGTTGCCACCAAAAATCGAAATTCATGCACCATGACCTGCTCCTGTAACGCTTTGCAGCTATGTATGAATCCTAAAATTGCAGCTTAGTTCCACTGACCTTGCCCTACTCATAGCTAAACGCTCTATAACAATGAGATGGCAATCGGCCAGGCCCCCAGCGGTCCACATCTGGCATGGGGAGGTGCTTCGCTGGGGATGAGCTGAGAGTGCAGGCATCGGGCAGGAGGAAGCCACGGGATTAGGGAAGAATATGCTCTCTGTAGACTGGGACCTTATGCTAGAGGCATTCCAAGCCCTCAAACCCGCACCCTTTCCCGCTGCACACGACACATAGGAGAGGCCTCGCAACTCGTCACCACATAGCAGGGCCCGGCCCAGGAACAGGACAGACGCACAATACTATGGCACACGCAATCTAAGCCCACACATCTACACCAAGGTAACTGAGGTAGAACAGCACGTCAGCAACATAAACCGGGGAAGAGCCAGATTGGGAGGGTGGGAGTGGTTGTTAAGTTAACACTTTTGTAATTATATCTAGCTATGTTATTGCCTGCACTAAAGGATAGACTCAGAAATGTGAATACAGTGTCATAACTATGCAAGTCAAGAAATGAATACCAGATTTAAATTACCGGTACTTATAAATGCATGACAAACTGCCTTTCTAATACAACAACGTACCAAAAGTATTCAAGCTCATTCAAGGCTCAACAAAATAAACAACCATTGGCATAGCCAATAGGTCTCGCCTTTGGGACCTTATAAGTGTTTAGCCGTGCAATAGTTGATGTTGTTGCACCAAGGATATTGTGATGGATAGCTAAACACTTATAAGGTCCCAAAGGCGAGACCTATTGGCTATGCGAATGCTTGTTGCTCTAGCCATCTAACCACTTATTGAATGAATTGGGAAAGATGCAGAGATAGAAGGGTTTCGCTAGCTAAATGGGACGGAGGACAGAGTGTCTCTATATGCAAACTACGTGTTTCTTTTCATTCAGCACCCAGAGAGCGCATTGCATTGGCTAATGAAGATGCTAAACGTCTATGGACACGCCTCTGAGTTGACGGTGAATTGGAATAAATCCACTTATGTACAAATACGCAGCCCTTCACCACAGCGACCTGTGAACACTCACTTTAAAATGGCTGAAAACCATTTGGAATACTTGGGTATGATCGTAACGTGGGACCAACAGAGAGGGCTTGGGACTTAAGCATCACCATCATAAGACAATGCACTCATTGGGAACTAGAAGGGTGGTCCTCTTTACCCATTTCCATGATGGATAGAGCATCCCTCTATAAAATGACCACGTTGCAATGTTTCCTGTAAATGCTACAGAACTACCCTTTTAATCTTCAACCTACTCTCTTATCAGACCTACAATCGATGATCACAAAATAATAGTGGGGAAGTAGACTCCCTAGAGTATTCACCAGAAAAACACTCTGTTCACATACGAAGGGGGCCTGGGAGTTTCCAACTTTTACCTCTACTATTGGGCAGCACAGATGGTCCCAATAGGTGACTCTCTGTTCGGGACAGACAGGATTCGGCTTTGCGGCTGGAGCTGGATGCCCTTGAGAAGCTAGGCACTTTGATAAATGTTGCACCCCTCTACCCAGCACTCACTCTTACAAATCAGGAGACTACCATTCCTGTGCTGGCAAGAGGCCCTGAAGCACATCAAATGGTTAGATAAACTCACAAACCAGACTCCCTTGAGGTGCTGGTCGAGGATGGTGCAAGTAACGCAGCTCCCTGGATTCAGAGCATGGGCCCTTATAAGAATTTCACACCTGGGAGACATCTGGGAATATGACCATATCAAATCCTTTGAACAACTAGCAACAGATTTTGAACCACACAAGACTTAGTTCTACAAACATCTGCAGCTCTGCCACGCACTCGCTGCACACAAAGATGATGTAGATGCAGTGCCTAATTTGAATCCACTTGAACTACTTTGTTGCAAAGGTAGCTCATGAAAATACAGGTTCTTGCTCCTCAACACCCCAGACCAGCTTGTTGGGATATAAGCCGCGTGGGAACGAGACATGGAAGAGCTAGATGATGAGGAATGGCAAGAGGCTATGATGGCTGCTCTTGAGCTATCCTCCAATCGTGGGATAATCCAACTAACTACTTTTATAGGACCTACTATAGTCCCGAAAAGGCCTGGAAGAGAGGTAGAGCCCTGCTTGCACCTGATGTGGCAGCATCACAGGCTAATCTTATTACATTATACGGGAAGACCCACACATTCATATATACTGGAGGCAGATCCATGAAGTCTATTGCCAATCGACACGGGTGACAAAATACTTCACCTTCTATGAGTGAATAAACAAGTGGAATGAACGACTGCACCACAGCAGAAAAAGTGATTTACAAATGGAGAGGGTATGCAGAAAATCATCAAAAGATATGGGGCTCCAGGCTATTCCTACACTTCCTGACTTAATGCAATATGTTTTCTATTAATTGCCATAACGAATAGGCATACAATTTCTCTGATATATCTTGTTCTTGTACATTAAGTATCTTCCATTAATAAATTGTTGTATTGTTTTGAAATGAATTAAAGCCTATAAAAAGATATTTATAAATAACTGCATGTTTCCAATTTGGCTGAAGTGAAAATTACTCTGAGGTGAAAATGGTATCGCAGTGAAAAGAAAACAATTTTACGTTTTAGGAAGTGATTTAAATCAAGATTTTGCAAAAACTTTGATCAGAAAATAAATTGCACACCCCTAGTTTCAGGGTGGTCATCAGCTCAGTCCGCATCATAATCAACATTACTTCCTGCTAGCCTTGTGGGATAATTATACAAATTCAAAGTACAGCTCGTCCACAGTATCAATATTTGACCGTCATTTTTCACTCTTTTGAAACATAAACATGCAATACAGTGAAAAACACGGATATATCACTTCAGAAGTATTTTAGAACTGACTAAAATATGTAATATTCATTATGAAACTGAGTCATAGTTGGCATATATAAAAAGAATATAATGATTTTACACAAAATCTTATTGAAGGGCCAGCTCCTGGCTCTCACAGAATCAGAAACCTAAAGAAATGACTGGTAGTTTTCTCTGAGGAAATTGACCACACTGTTCTCAAACACCAAACACACCTTCTCTCTCAGTAAGGCAAAAAAAAAAAAAAAACAACAAAAAACAAACATTGGCCAAACCAATCGGTCTGGAATTGACTGCCAACCTTCTCGCTTCGCCAATTCTCGTTTTGTCATGATTTTACAAAACTTTATTGCTAGGAACGCGGCTGACCCTTAATCTAGAAAAAGTATTGACTAAAAGTAGAAATATATTTTGGGTCTCAAAACGTACACATTGCCTTGCCCTAGTAGTCCCTGGCACTTAAGGGAACTACTGCACGTGGATGGGTTCTTTGTGAGAGAGCAGAATGCCGTTGCTCACAGTGAAGTTAGCCAATGGCTGTAGTGGGCTGACCAACTGCCTGTGTGCCGTAATAGGCAGAAGAAAAATGGGAGTGGCACAATAATAGGCCAATGGATGAAGAAAGCTGGTGGAAAGCCCCTCTAAGTAGGTTTTTATGCATATAATTTTAGTAAAAACAAAGATCTTGGCTAAGGCCAGACCAAATAACCAAATACGTTTTACTCCTACTGTTGTAATATAGAGTTCACACAACATTTGCAACTATTTCTCCAGCCTCATAGACACATTCCAGGCTGCCCCTGAATATGATTTAACAGGAGAAAATGGCGACCTTTCCCCAGGCTGTGGGCCGGTAATATGGAGCAGGGGACGGGGGAGTGCTTGACCCATTATCTCTTCTTTTTGTATTTGACATGTAGAAGTTCTGCCTCGTACCTTCTTAATTACTGGCCACTTGCCAATTTCAAAACCTCACCCCTCCTACCACCTTTAAGGCACATGCTGTTTACATGTATGGGCACGGAAATGGAAGATGGGTTGAAGAGGGACCTCAGTGCCCGTGTCCTGGAAAAGTACTATGAAAAATCCTGCAAAGTTAGGCGCTATATTAGCACATTCGGGCGACTATGGTGATGTCTCTTCCTATTCGTCACAGCACATGTTTACATCTAGGCAATGCTTCCTGGTGATCATAGAATCATATTCACTCTGAGAACTGCAGAAACTGCCAGAAACTCATCTACAACATCGCAAGACGCATGCCTCAAGACAGAAACAGTCAGAAGTGAAGCAGGAGAGGCGCCTCCTACTGGCCAGTAACATGTGTACAGTGTCACAGCACAGGTGTCTCTGACTGAACATAGAAACATATTGATCATTTGAACTGCGCTGCACAGAGGTCCTTTCAATGAGCAGAGAACCATGTGCAATAATGCAGCAAGGCCGGAGCTACTGACTGCATGTAGAAACACAAACACATGCATGCCCAGAGACTCTTGGTGGCGCAGAACATGAACCGGCAGCACAGGAGTGATGTGCGTCATCAACGTCAACAGTTCACCACCAGGCATCACATTAGCCAGACCATGAGAAACCAAGTGACTTAAAGTGAAAATAACGTAATTTTAACCTGTTGAAATGTAATTGTTAATGATGCCGCTTGGGCTACAATCGATGGGGAACTCAATCTATGTTCTGCACAGTGGCAGAGCATGAGATGTGGCGGTTGCTAATCGGTTAACTCCACAATTTATCTTTGTAGACCACATATATCATACTTCTTATGACATTAACACACTAATCATTCAGTGATCATTTAAGTGGTAAACATAGTAAAACCCCACATAGAAATGTACAACTGATAGGACATACAATACAAAACACATAACAGAAATGTTGCGAGTTCTCATAGGTGGGGTTGATTATTGAATAAAGGCCACAAAGTATCCAGTCAAAGTTGCTCTAGTGCGCAAGATCTTATATGGTCAAGACAAATTATGTGGATGCTGACAGCCTTTAGCTGCTGCAGTTATACTCCTCATACTTCACGACAGCTTAGGTGTCCATTTTGGTTTCCTCGCTTGCTCTAGCTTGAATACAACACTAGTGTTAGACTGTGGGAAGAGCTGTGGAAATTGACATGCATGCGTGATGTCTCCTATTCTTGTGTCTTCTCCCTTGGATGGGAGTACAGCATGACAGCGGCTTCAACCATGCAACACCTCACGCTGCAGACCACCACTCCTGTTGGCGTTGAAAATGGTTACTTTAGTATCTGTTCCCATTTTGTTTTTTGTTTCTCATTTGCCATCATTGATTGGCCACAATGCTTTGAAATTGCGACATTAAATATCCTGCCCCAGCTGCAGGACACGTTGCTGTCGGAACATAAAAACCCTGGGCCCAATTCACAAAGATAAACTTACACTTTTGTGTAAGTTTACTCTTTTTCTCTTTTCACAAACCAATGATTTATTAGTAACTTCACAACTTTGGAGACTTTTTATGTGCGGAGTTCCCCGCCACGACGGGGGAGCCTCCGCAGAAGTAACCTTACTTTTTAAAATCATTTGTTTGTGAATAGCCTTGTGAATTGGGGCCCCAGATTGGTTGACCATTTATAATACAGTACATACAAGCTCAATCACTTTTGGGAGCAGTAGGAGGTTTAGATGGTTTGCCAGCTTTGGGAAGAGATACGTTTTCGGGGCCTCACAAAATTTGTTTAGCAACATTTGTGTGACAGGCACGATTCATGCACTATCCGTTGTCATTATCATCATCATTTCCATATCTCAGTAAATACGCCTCCCACCTGTCGCACCATCTGCATAAGTCACAATATTAAAAATCACATATAGAGACGGAGAATGCTGGATGAATGCTCACACAAAAAAGGGCAAATCCAAGTGGAAAAAGAGGTTTTCGCAAAAGGGCAGCAATAATGTGGGAACAGAGGACACATGAGGTCAGGTCGATTTGAGTATCAAATCTACTAGTTTGCGTTCAGGAAAGCCTGTCCACCTCTTGCTCATAAAGTGTTGCGGGTCATGCCCTAGGGCTGAGTGGTTGCCAGTGTTGGGGCGTACTGATCAAGCTTGAATAGGCTTGTCTAAAGTCCTTCACAGTCTTGAAGATCATTGCAACTCATTGTTGTGGGTAGTATTGCATCTGGGTTTGAATGGTCGGTTGCGTGTATGGATTTATGTTTCCACAATAGCAGATTTATTCTGCAACCGTCAGCATGCCCTTTAAAATGTAAATTGTCTGTTAACATTTAATAGCAAAATTGCTCTTCACATGTATTTGCAATGCATAAGATATTTTGCATCTGATCCTGTTTTATGCCTATTGGTTGACTTCTATAGTCTATACGCAAATCAACTTTGTTATTTCACAAAGTATTAATGTAGTGATTGCTTAAGCATCACATGAAATATAAATATTATATTAACAGTAGATTATCAGTTTGATATTTTGTCTTTATAAAGTTCTTTCCAAGGTCAATAGTCATTGTATGCCCCGTGTCGCAAGTGGTAGTCCCTGCAGGGACAGTGTACTCTTGGTCTCTCAAAAGAGAACCTTTAGAATGTAGTAGGCATCATTTTAAGCTCTTGGAACTGGGGAATAATATGTAAAGATATCTTTTCCAAGAACTCAGAGGTGTGATTGTTATGCTTACATACTCTTGATAACAGAGCTTCTGTGTCCTGCACTCGCTAGAGCTTCTTGGCAAGGTACGTCAGTCGTTGAGGAGATAATTAGTGCTTGCACTTCCAAAGCTTCCTCCACCAATCAGTGCAGTATTGTGGAGAAAAGTCAAGCCAGTGGATTCAACTCCATGTTTAGAGTTTCCTCCAGCAATTGGAGGATGTTTAATTCCCTTCAGACTCAAATGCCCTTAGATTGTGAAATTCAGAAGGCATGACCACGTGAAGAGTAGGATACACCCTTTAAATCTTGATGGATCAGGTCCGCACAGAATTGTGCTTTATTAGCGTGATTAAAGACAATGTGTTAGTAAACCTGAGCATTGGACAGGTCTTAACTGCATCATCTCAAATAGTCAGCCATGTAAAGAGATGCTCGGGTCAGTCACCAGGCACTTGAACACAGTTCTTCCTCCTTTTTTTTTCGAGAGCTTAGGCCAGTCGCGCTCTAGTACACTATGGCGAAGGCTGCCAGGAGGCAGCACCACCCAGGGTGGCATTATGAGGAACATTTACCTATGAATATCAATAATACACAGATCCATGTATACAGAAACTAAATTCTATTTCAGGACAATTGTAGTGCATATTCTTTTCTGCTCCAAACCACCTAAAACATTGATATTGGCAGTGTTGTGTGTGGAGAGGGATATGGTATGAGTTTAAAAATGAAGCTGATGACACAGTTTGCAACTGGTGACATGCTAAAAAAGAGATTTGCCAATGTGTGCTTTGGCAAACTATCTGCTCCTCAGCCATTCCCTCATCATCAACCCTTGTGTTGGATCTATGTGAACTTTTCTTCACCTTTACAATCCGTACCATCTAATGAAGAGGCCTATGTGGGATCGAAAGCTGGTGTACTATTCAATCTTTGTACTCATTGTGCTACTCACTACAAGACTCAAAATCCTCTCTTGAACAGCCACGCCCATGAATAACCATTGCAGCAGCTATAAAGGTTTATTACTCTTTTGTGTCTGCGGAAAACCGCTAGCCAGATGCGTTTGGTTTTTGAATAGTGTAGACCCTGATCCCCCTTCACACTCTCCACTCTTCTCTCTCTCATTATAATATGTAAAAGGGCCACTCACTTGCTCATGGTGCTCGATCCCCATGCTGATAGTGTTCACCAGGATAGCGATCATAATTCCCCGGTTGAAATACTTGCTGTCCACGATCCCCCGCAGTTTGACCCGGAGCTCCCCCCAGATGCTGTCGCAGAACTTCTCGTCTCTCCTGTCCTCGTCGTCGACCTCCACCCCAGCAGTGTCTCCACTACTCTTGCTGCCCTCGCTGGTTTGATCGCGCCCTTCGGCTTGGGTGGGCTTGGGGCTGCCCATCTTCTTGGAGGAGACCCGGTGGACCTTGGTGCACTGTGGACAGTTAGACGAGTCTGAGGTCAGCGTCACAGCAATAGGTTGGACAATGGACTGCGGGGTGTAGTCCAGTTGGCTGTGCTTATTGCAGAGCCCTGAAAGAGAACAGTCAGGGGGTATTAAAAAGAGTTGCTGCCACAAATTCCTATCACTATTGGCCTAAGAGCAGATAGATATTTAACCTAATAGGCTCTAGTTGAGAATTAAGAGGCAGATAGCTTTGAACAATTGGGATAATGGATAATAATTAATGATGTGTGAAATTATCAATCTTTGCTTCCTACATCTTCCAGAACTTAAGGGAAAGACTTCAACAGGATGATGCAGTTGTACATTTTGAAGCCGCTTTATTTTAGAGAAAATATTGTGCACAAATATAATTTACAATGTTTTCACTCAAATAGCTAATGCCAGTTGAAAGCCAAGGACTTTTCTTTTATTAGCTCACACCACAATCCTAATTCACTGACAATATTTCAATCAACAATTCTAACTTTTCAGTTTTATAGAAAACATGTGATAATTCATTTATGTAAGAGATTTTACTACATTCTTCAATTCAAATTAGGAACAATTTGTTAGTGGAGTTAGGGGAAAAAATGCAAAATTCTTGCTACACCACAAAACAACAACTTTCAGTTACATAAAACCTTTCCAACTGAAAAAAGATATCCAAATTCCTACATAACTTTTATAAATGATGAAAAGGGTGGCTTAATTTATTAAAACACTGTAAAACAGTGTTTTATATAATTTACAAAATATTGTGATTATTTCCTATATATCCTTTCTTTAAGCTGTTTTCTTCAGAAAACATTACTGGTAATTAATAATTTTTATGTCAATTTTGCCACAGACTACCATTTAAATAAAAAGCAAAATTCAATAAGTAAAGAAAAACATAATTAGAAAGTTACAGAAAGTCACAAAATGGTCGATATTAAAACTGTAATTTTTCAACTAAGATAACCAATTCACTCCTATATGTTTTTAGGAGGCAGTCAAGTTGATATATTGGAAAAGAAAATAGGGTGTGGAGAAGAGATTTTCCTATGTGCATGAATGCCTACACTGAGGTTTGGATCAAACCAACTTACGTAAAAGTCAAATGTATAAGCTTTATCTTCATCAGAAAGAAGGGCAAAGAGAACGCCAAAGCCTTACAATCAGTGTGCAAACTTCAGTCCCAGCTAGTTCTTAGTGTAATTTAATAGATGGTTAATTTGACAAATGAAGAGTGGTAATAACATGCAATACCAACACGGTTTTGTGCAGAAAAACTTGTAATTCCAACAATATAAGGTGCAAATATTCTTACCCAGTAATAAAGATAGTGCTGTGCATAGATCAAATGCTGCAGGAGTAACAACTAAGACCTCAGCACACATGTACTGAATTGGTATTGTTTTACCTATCTTATAGATGTTAAATGTTGAATTGCTTTGGTTACATATACTAGTATCTGTCTATTGAGTTGGTATTCTACAGCAATCTCAGAGAAGACAAACACTGAATGGGTCTTACACCTAGTTTCCAGAAGCAGGATATGAAATGGATTTAGTTACAACTATCTTATAGAACTCAAATATTAAACCCGATTTAGTTACGCCTACCTTAGGTAATCTGAATATTTATTTATACTAGTTCCACCTCTTTTACAGAAGTCAAATATTGAATGATGTACCTAATCCTGATTTATAGAAATCACACATTGAACAGTTTGGTTACACCTACTTTATCAAAGCTAAATGTTCAACAAGTCTTGATAAACATACAGAGGTTGAAGGTTGTAGTTGTCTAGTTATATCAACTTTACAGAAGCTGGACATTCAGAGGGTCTAGTTGCATATTTCGTAGGATAGAAGTCAGATATTTTATGGGTTTGGTTACACTTACTTTAAATAAGTCACAAATTCAATAGGTCTAGTGTTACACATACCTTACAAGATTCAGACCCAGCTGGTTCTTGGTGGAATTTAAGAGATGGTTAATTTGACAAAAGCTGGATAGTGAATGGTTTGAGTTACATGTCTTATCGAAGTCAGAAGTGAAATTGGTTTACTACACCTATCTTATAAACGTCAAATATTTAATGGGTTTGTTGATATCTGTCTTTTAGGGTTGAATATTAAATAGTTTTTATACATATATATTATACAAATCAGATTTTGAACCAACCTACTGGGACTTATCACATGTAGGTCAAATATTAAATGGGTTGAGTTGCAGCTCTCCTAAAGAAGTTGAATATTGAAATTATGCAGTTACACCTATTGTATGTAAATCAAATATTAAATGGGTAGCTATACCAGTAATCCAGAAGCCAAATATTGAACAGGTTTAGTAACACTTCTCTTATAGAGGATGAACATAAAATTGGTCAAATTACACCAATCTAATAATTGCCAGATATTAAATGGGTTAGTTACACCACTTTTAATGAAGAGGTCGACCAATAAACTGATTTAATGAAACCTTTTGAATGCTTCCATCTACTCCTATCTTACAAAAGCCAGATATTGAAAGGTTTAGTTGGAACTGTTTTGCAAAAATTCAAATATTGAATGGGTCTAGTAACAACTTTTGAAAGAGAAACTATGTATTGAATTGGTTTAGTGGCACCTCGTTGACAGGAAATGGATAATAAATAAGACTGGTAACAACAATCAAAAAGAAGTCAAACATTGATTAGATCCAATTATCCCTCTTTTACTGAAGTCAAATATTTGCTATGTCTAATTAAATATATCTTACAGGAGTCACATGGGAATCGAGGCAGCAAGAAATCTAGGATTTAATGTTTTCAATTTAAAAAAATGCATAGATTTCAAGATCCTTACAGAGTTGGCGCCTCTCCTTTCCATTGACGCCGAGTCGTGGTCCACCAAGATTTGCCCGGCCGTCATCTCTGCCCTGAAGGGCTGCGTAGAAGCTGATCGTCCGCCGCTTGGCCTTCCGCAGGATGTGGCAGACATACTGAAAGATCTCCTCATAGCAGTCCCCCGGTTCAGCGTAGCTGGCCACTGTGCTGGAGGACAAGTAGAGGGCACGCTGTTCCTGCATTAGCTGGTGCTCCCGCTGCTTGGTCTCTGAAAACTGTGTGGCGATGACAACCAGGCACAAGTTGATCATGAAGAAAGAGCCCACCTGAAAGGGTTGGGAGAGATGTCAGACAAGCATAGTGAAGAATGTTGCCCAATTAGGCGTTCCCCAAGTGTTAGGTTGAGCAGTGTACCCCACCACTGTTGTGATGTGAGACATAGTCAGTCACATCTAGAACCAAGACGTGGTGAAGAGTTAAAAGGAAGCTTATAAATTTGTGAGGGAAAGGGACAGCTGAAGGCCATTATTTCATAATTTTCTCAGGCTTTTCCAAGACTTGCATTCTTTCAGGATCAGGAGCATAGGAGGGATTTAGCAGCACTAAACATGCACTAGAAGCATGTTCGGAGGATAAATAACATGTTTGTTTCTCTAACATACTGTAAAATGGGAAATATAAGTTACAAAAACAATCACAGACAAGAGCAACATTCATGTATGGCAATTTTTTTCTTAAACCAATGCTCTTGTTAGAAAAAGCAAATCAAATAGTAGAAGATGTATGTACAATGTAGGATGTAAAAAAAACAGATGCGTAGGAATAAAAGAAAGATCAGAGAGTTTACAAAAGATAACAACAAAAAATATAGAAATGAATGAGCATTGGCAAAGCCAAAATGTTTTGGCTGTGAAACCTATTGGTTTTGCCAATGCTTATTTGCCTTAACAGCCACCACGAGTATGCACGCTTTTTCGCAGTGGCCATTTTGTAACACACTTTTAAAATATTGCTGCATGCTTTCAAAAATGGACGCTACAGATGCACATGCATTAATGGCGGCCATCTTTGAATGCATTTGTAATGTTTTAACAAATGCCATTCACAGATGCCTGCATGCATGTGTGAGCACCTGCGACAGCCGTCTTTGAAGTCTTTGAATGCATCTTGGTTTATTTTAATAAATCCTGTTCAGTGATGACCTCTGTGGATCTCCCCACATCCATGGTGGCCATCTTTGAATGGGATTTGTTAAAATAAAACCTAATATTTAAAGAGGGCCTGCCTCACATGCATGCACATGCACACATGCTGGTGGCCACCAAGAAAAAGTCCAAAACATTTTAAGATGACGACCTGCCTGTAGCGCAGCGGTTGGCAAACCCTGTTAAGATTATTTTTTTTAAAGGAATGGGGCAAGAGCACAGTGGGTGGGAGGAGTTAGAGAATTGGAAAGAGGAGAACTGGGAGAAGGGAGGGAGTGAGAGGGAGGGAGAGAGAGAGAGAGAGAGAGAGAGAGAGATTTTGATGTCAGTAGTGGAGGAATACACTGTGATACCTAAGTGATATTGGACAAGGCAAATACAAGAATAGTGAGGCAAGCCATTGACTCAGGAGCAGGGAAGTGAGATATAAAAAAGAGTCATCCAATCATGAGAAAAGGACTGACCAGAAGCCGATTCTAAGTATATGTATTAGGAAACAATAGGTCTGGCAAACAAACAGCTTAAGCTTTCTGTAGTTGAGATCTAAAAATTGGGTTACTGAGGTTAACAGAGTCCTCAGAGGACACGAGAGGGGATTGTGTTTCAGGAGACTTTTGGAACCACAGTTAGAGAAAAACCATCACACCTTGGAGTCATTAAAAACTGTAAGAAATTTCCATACGCATGATTTCCACCATTGTTTTCTTGGCCCTTCAGAAGTAGACCTCAGCCAAGTTATTGTGTTTGCATCACTGAAACAACACTGAGTGCATCATATTTCATTCTTGGCTGAGAAATTACATATTTTTATCGGTTGAATGTTTTTTCCGTGGGAGCAAAAGCAAAAGTCTGTTTTTTAACTGCGTGAAGAGAGACCAGACGTGCCTGATGCTGTGAAAGCACAAATTATCCGGGAGATGGAATACTTAAAATAAATATATGTATCAACACTGATAAATGCATCAGTTAGAGGTCATCAGGCCTTGCCATTTCTCAGAGCCTGGATGTAAGCGAGTCAGCTTTGTTTCATATCAAAGATTGTCCTCTGTGATACCTGAAAGATCAAGGAATACGCTATTTCCCACGCTGAACTGTAAATCGGATTACCATAATTATTGCGAACAACATCTTTCTTTTGGAACAGTTCCTTCTGTATGAATTATGGTTATGATTTCACTGTAAAAATGGAACTGGTTTGTACAAATGGCTATTTGAGAGTAGGCGGGTTAGCAGAAGAAACAGGTGGGGGCTGAAGCAACAGTGCTGGGTGGAAGAGAAGGCAGTAAATGTGGTAGGAGAGGAGAGAATGTTGGCTGCTGCATGAGAGTGCAGTGTTAGGTGCTGGGAAGGCTGCCGAAGTAGTAGAGAATGTGGCAGAAGGAGAGATGTAGTGTTAGAAGGGGTGCATGGTTTCAAAGAACCGTGAGAAAGATTAGTCACTTTTAGGCCTGGGCGGAGTTTGCGCAACTCCAGGAATTGACCAAAAACACTGACATGCTATGCGATGTTCCGCAAGCGGCGGAGTGTGTTAGGTCACTCCGTTCATGCTGATTTTTAGCACCGGGTATTTGTCCTGCACTGGAAAACCAAAGCAAACTGCACCATGCGCGCAGCGTAACAGTGCGCTGCTTCTTTCTGCCGCTCAAGTAGATTTTCTACTTCAGCATCAGCTTGCTCAACGCAAACGGGTGGTTTCTCATCACGAGTGGTCGCGGCCATCTGCGACCGCCCGTATTGAGAAATCTCGCTGGGAGGTGTTCTAGCGTTGGATTTTCCTCGCTCGCCTACTTAACGTTGAGGAGCGCGAGTGAGGAAAACACTACGCTCTGCGAATGTGCTCCACGGAGTGTGGAAAATTCTGCAAACAGAGCGGAGTTCACCGCCCAGGTCTAGTCACTATTCCCCACTGACATTTTGTCCTACCTCAAGCTGCTGGACTGCTTGGATGGGACGAAAGATGGCGAATTCTTTCTAAATTTAATATTACAATTATCAAAGGAGGGCGCTTTTTTATTCTTCAAGCAAGCAGACTTTACATCCTCTTCACTTGGGAGGGTGGCCCTCCAACTGAAGTCTGCCTGACACCTCCGGCAGACGACCTGAGTTATAGTGTTGCCACCTTACTTAAAAAGAAAAAAACGTCCATTTGTTTATGTTATGCTATTCTGGCACTGCCAAGCGTGGGTCTGTGGAACAGAATTCATGTAAAAGTTTCAAGATTCTCTTGTAACATAGCAATGATTCCGCTGGTTGCTCGAATGGCCAAGGTGACACGGTTAAACGAACTCACGATCACTTTTTGACTGATTTCTTTATGTGTTTGCTATTTTAGGTTTAAGTATTAGAAAGGTAAAACATAGGATTTCTCTTCTTGTCCCAATATTTAAAAAACACATAAAGAGCAGGTCGGTAAAAACATGGCCAGGAGGCAACCTTACCTGGGAATGGAAATCCCCAGGCCATGCAGGGTTTTTGTGCCATGCAGGGTTCACTGGATTGTGGCTGGCCCCAGTCAGACACAAGGGACCAGGCGTACTACGTAAGCACGAGCTGTGTGAGGGGGAGGGGCCTAACGTCGAACCTGATCGCACACTTTACACTATATGCCGAATGCGTGTCGTATCTGCGCGTGAGCACGCGACCTCCTCTACACCATGGGGCAGACTGCTAGCCACCCGGCCTTAAAAGAGATTGATGAGGGGTGGGAGGGGAAATCTTTGAAGAGTGCTGGAGGTTTTCAGGAAAAAATATGCAAAAACTAATTCACAAATCGCCGATGCGTTCAAAGGCACCTAGTCCCTTTGAACGATAAAAGCGCTTTTTGATAGTGGTTGCGGCAGCGACAGCGGACCACCTGTGTCGGAAGGAGGGGGTGAAGGCACGGAAGAGGGGTGGGGGCTGGATCCAAGCGTCTACCCGACCACACGTAAGTTATGTCTGTCATAAAAACACATAGCGAGTCACACGGCCATCAGAGACCCAATCTCTCCAGTGCTTCATTTCTTAAAAAATAATGTAAAAAAGAGCAGAGCACACATGTTTTCGTAGGAATTTTTTTCCAAGGGCACCTGACGACCACCAATTCTGCTTAGCCACGTTTTCTCCTCGTGCCTCTTTGGTCCACTCATGAAGGTTCCATTTTATCCTTGCTTTCTCCCCTTTCAGTCATGAATTTCCCCCTTTTTTACTCCCTTCTCTTTCTCTATCTTGCAGCGGGTCAAATCTGTATGAAGAAAAATAAGTCCCTGTCCCCCCCAAAAAAGAATGCGCGAGATCACCACCGGCACCCATTGGCTCATACTGGGCACCGCCCTCTCCCAAGTTCCCTGCTTCCTGGTGAAATCACGCAGGGCTCGCCTATGCTCCACCCTCTTCACCATTTTTGTGAGATGCCTACTCAGCACTCCTACTTGTATTCTTTTTTTTTTTTTAAAGAATTTTTTGTATTATTTGCAAATTCCTTCATAACTTCAGCCTCTCCACATTTGGTACATGCAATTCACAGTAACACATTGCTCTTCCTAGTTCACATACAATATTATTATGCGACATATCCATAAGAGTTTACGTTATTATCCGAGTTCCTGTGCCATGTCTCTCACTGACTGCTAACAGTCTCCACATTCTGATATCTATTACCCTCAACTTTCCCCACCAACCAAACTACTACCCCCCCCATCCCTCCCCCCAGTGTGCTCCCCCAACAGTTTCCAATCTCAATGTGTCTTGACTTATAGGTGTATGCCTGCTTTGTGCCGTTACTTTTACCCGGCCCCTATCCCCATGTCACCCCGTGCCCTCCCCTTCTACCGCGACTCCTACTTGTATTCTTGCCTCAGATTTCTACCTGCTAGTCTCAGGGCAGCCAGGCTAGCCACCTAACAACAACTCTCTTAAACCCCAGTGCAGTGAAAAGGACTCGATTATGTGTCATCTTGATTACTTCATTGCAGCCTTAATTACTCCTGTGGCAACATTTAAAGAATCAGCATCATCATCATTTACAGCCACCCTATAACGTGCTACAGAAGAAACAGGCGTGGACCAAGAAGCGGCCTTTCACACTTCTTGTAGAGATCCCAAAGCAGATTCCGCTCAAGGTGTGCACACTGCCCTTGTAGACCTCCCTTGCCAACCCTCTGGGACTTCAGATCCAGCAGACACGTATGCCTGAGTCATGACCTGCGTCACCCGTCTGCTCAAAGTTGCAGTGGCAGCTTCTGTACCTTTATTTGCCTCCCCTTGGGCTACAGAGCATTTGATGTGCAAAATGCTCTTGTTCGGGACAGATAGACCACCAAGGCTCTTTTGTCATCTAATGTCCCAGGGAGGGCAGAACTCGCAACTTCGGATACCACCAGCAAAACCATCTCCTAGGAACAGTGAAACTGCTTCTGCACTTTAGGCCTGAACTTCGGGTCTGGTCTTAACAAGGAACCTCAGCTGCAGATCATTAATGACCAACACCACAAGCACCCCAAAGCTTTTTGCAGAAGCTTTTGCAAACAGAAAAGCCCCCTTCACTGCGACCCAATCTATATCTGCAGACTCCAGAGACTCAAAAGGCTTTCCCTGTAGACCCTTACGCACTGAGGACAAATCTCATGTAGCTATATGGGAATAGGTTACTGGCCTTTTCAACTTAAATCTTTTAAAAAGATTGAAAACGAAAGTAACAATCTCGTGACTTCCACATGGCTCTTTACAGCCTTTGATCACTGCCCACTTTGCTGACAGCATTGACGGGGAAAACCCCAACACCATCACGCTAAAAATCCAAAATAAGAAACTGGTCACACAACCTTGAATCTACTCCTTTCTTTTGGCACCAGCTATCAAAGATCACTCCAATGTCCTGGACATAGTGCAAGAGTTGATGCTTTTCTCCAATGCTATATATCAATAACTACTTCAGTTGAACAGCCTAAGGGGCTGATTTTGATTACGGCGGTGCCGCGGTGGAGGTGTGGACACCGCCAGCCCGGAGGTCCAACCGCCCTGTTACGTTGCAACTGTCTGAGGCACGCAATATGCTTGGCACTGCCAAGCATATTACAAGTTTCCTCACGGCCACAGTTTTCATAGTGATGAGCCTGCCATGAAAACGGTGGCAGTGAGGAAACAAAAGGGCCCTACAGGGACCCCTGATGCCTCAGGGCTACTGGATGCATGCAGGGGGGCACATGGTGTGCCTCCTGTATCCATGCACCCCGATTACCTGCACGGCATGGACTTATCATGCCGTGCAGGGGAGCGCTGTGGCGGTCCCACGGCGCTGTCTTTCTAACACTCACATATGTGCCTTTGAAAGGCACCTCTTTGGCCATCCACCGCAGGACCACCAGATCAGGAGAAAACTCCTAATCTAGCAGGTGAGCAGCAGAGGGCTTTGGCGGTCTCCCAGCTGGGTGCTGACATGGCGGCATGCTGCGAGACCGCCAAAGTCGTAATCAGTCCCTAAGTCTTGTAATGCTTGGCGTTCAACCTCCAAAGAGTGAGATTCAAAGTTTCCAACTATGTGAGCAACAGCGCTGAAGACTGCAGGGGTGACGATTGAAGCGGGAGGTGGAAGTATTGGCCCCGTGCCAACAGGCTCAACAATGGAAACCAAGCTTGTTTGGGCCAAAAAGGTGCTATCATAATTACCTGAACCTGCTCTCTTCGAAACTACTTCAATACCGCAGAAGAAGCAGTATGTGAGGGAATGCAAATAGTAGACCTGTGGTCTACTGGGTTGACATTGCATTCACTGCCCACACAGCCAGATGCCAAGTCTCTAAGCAAAACTGTGTGAGAAGGACAATGTTTAGAAATGCAAACAGACTCATCCAGGGCCTTCGCACCACATTAGCCACTGAAAATCCTCCATATTCAGATGATAAGAGAATGAATTTGGCAGATTGTGACTCAAGCTGTCTGCCATCACATTCTCTATCCACGGGATATACATTGCCCTCAAATCCAAGAGGTGTTTCTCTGCCCATGTGAAGACTTCCAGGGCCAAGTTTGCCAACTTCCTGTTCCATGTGCCCTCTGTTTGTTTAGAAAGAAGCCTCCAAGGCTACATGGTTTTTAATTCTCACAAACACTGCAGCTTTCTCTATCTGGGGTTCAAAACTTTGAAGGGTACAAACTTACCTGCCCGATGCACATGCATTTGACGTTTCGGGCTTGGGACTTGAAAGCAAATTCCCTTTTTTAGATTGCTTGGATCCATCCACCACTGTAAGTGACCCTTTATCTTCTTGGATTTTGGGATCTATGCGTCGTATTCCTGAGTCAATGTTGACCAATTGTCTAGCAAATGGTAAACCATAGGTTGCAAGTGGCAACAAGACCACACAACTACGGCTGTAGTTGTTGACATTAAGCCTTGAATTGTTAACCACTGTTTGATTGTTATTTGGAGCACTGGCATTATCTGGTAAACCCTGACCGAAAGCGACTGGGCTCTGCTCTCTAGCAAGAATACCTTTTGTGAGTGTCTATTAGAGCCCCAATAAATCTCTTCAGCTGCTCTGGATGCAGACTGGACTTCTGTTAATTCACAATGAATCTCATATCCTCCAGCCAGGAGAACACCATCTTCACACTGGCCACCACCTTCAAGTAAGAAAAGCCAGAAATCAACTAGTCATCCTGAAAAGGAAATAACTGAACCCCCTTTAACCATAAAAAGAAACTACTGGTGCCATTACCCGTGTGAACACTCCCGGCGACAAAGAGAGCCCAAGGTGAAGTGCTCTGAAGTGGAAGTGATGGGATTAGCAAATATGATAAACTGTTAACTCCTCCCTTATCTGGACTTGAAAATAAGCATTCTGCAAGTCCAGGGCCGCTAGCAATTTCTTCTTCGTCAGAATTGGAATTACATCTGTAGTGTGTGTGTAACCTGAAAGGAGGGTATTGCACAAACTGACATGTACTTTCCTCCTGGTTTTGGCACTAGGAAGATTATAGAATAAATTCCATACCCTCTCTGCGAGACTGTGACCGGCACTATGGCTCCCTTCTGGATCCTTTCTTGAACTTCATGGCTACGTGTTAGGTATTATTGCGAATGTGCTGCAGCATAACTCCTCTTAAGGACACCCTCTATTAGTCTCTCGACAGCATCCCATAGCAATGACTCCTCAGAAAGTAAGAACAAAGTGGAGGCCATACTTGCCAGGATCGTAACAACTTTCAGTACCTAGGCGAAAACTAACCTCAAATTACTCCACAGGATATCTCTTTGATAGGAACCTGGGAACAAAAGACTTCTCTAGGTCTTTCCACTTCTTTAATCTCATGGTTTTCACAAAGTCATGGAACAGGAGAGCATCTACCTGCGGAGCAGAATACTGAGCAAATAAACCCTCCTGTTTCTGCTGAGGGTTCTCTTGAAATTTCAGAATATCTCTTATGTTGGCTGTCACTTCCACCAGCTGACGCCCCTCAATATATAACCCTCTTCAGAGTCCTTGTCAGAGTCTAGCTTCTGCCTCTTATCATGTGGCTCAACGAAAACTGAATTCACTGCGCCCTTTATGAGAGACGCCAATTCCCTCCCCGAGATGGACACCAACTCCTCCTGAGCTGCTTCATCAGGATGCTCTTGATGGTTCTTTTTGGGCAAATTCTCTTGCCTCCATTACCTGTTGCAGAGACTCCTCCTTCAGCTGATAAGTACTGAATTAGTTGCACTCTGAATGTCCCCCAGCAACAGCTAGGCGACTCCTTATGAGGGGCCATTTATTAATCAATCAATTTGCCAATTAAATCCTTTCTTCTATAAAAAGCGTTACCTTAAGCCCTCCTCTTCTGTTTTCAGAGTGGAAGTATAAGATCTTAACCACTAGGTAAAACGTGACTATTTTCCAATAGAGGACCATAACCTTAATAGGTAAGGAAAACAAAGAAACTAGTTAATGCCTGTATCTCTTTTACCTGAGCACACACTGTCCCAAAAATATTGCCACAGGGTTTATAATCCTTCTATTAACAGCATACCACTGTTCCCTATCTTATATAGGCCCCCCCGCTCCAGCAGTGCGTGCCACCCACCCCCGAAAATAAATGGGCAATAACTTTGTGCTGACATTTGGGCTGGGGCGGACACCTGCGTTACTCAAACTGCTGCAAAACCCATCTCGTCACCAGTCCCGCCACAGCTAGTACATGAACAGAGAGCACACCGGGCTCTGCAATGTTGAAAAACTTGCCACCAGCCCAGTTGGTTACACAAATAAAAATACAACTAAAGAGCAGGGTTGCAAAAATACATAACAAAATCCCTACTCCTTAATAAAAAATGCTGCAATCAAGGCAACAAGAACGTTGACACAGCAGCAAGCAGCAAGAGCCTTGGGGTGGGGTGGGGCTGAAGGGGTTGGCGGGGTGGTGGTTTAAGGCAGTCCTAGAAACAAACAATGGACTATATTTTACTAGTAGCTCTTGGGGGCACTGGCAGGGAGGAAATGCCTCAAGCATTATGAGTGGGATGAGGAGCGACAATGGGGAGGTAATGAGATTCTGTTTTAAGATCCAAAACTTTCTCACATGAAAATATACTGGACTGATAGCTGCCCGTTGAACTCCCTGCTTTTATTACCTGCATATCAATGAATAAAATAATTTACATAGTCCTCAAGTTCATAGGAACTTGACCTTCTTCTCTATATTGGGTCACAAGGTCGCTATTTCACAGCTACCAGTTTTGCTTTGTATCGCTGCTACCCATTGCTTAATTTGAACCTGTGGTTTCCAGTACTCAGCACCAGCACTTCATTGTCAGCACCAGCTCTAGCGACAGTCCACCACATGGTGGCGCCGTCTGTCAAATTTTGAGATAAGCACAACAACATTGTTTGATAAGTCAGTATAAATTAAAAATAAATAACATCTATTGTTTACATTATTATAGCTTTGGGTGAGCTGAAATAATTTGAATTGTCACACTTATGGCAGTGCCATGGTTAGTACTTGTGCTTGTACTGTCATTAGCAGCGCTGGCAGGGGCAATGAGTGATGCAGGCTGCAGTGGCCTGCCGAGAAGGGCCCTGAACTTACTTTTCTACAAATCAAGCACTGATTGCAATGAACCATATACCACATTCTGTTCTGAAGATGTAATCACGTTTTGTTTAGAATCTGCTGTCCCCTTGCAGCGAGACATGCACCACTGCAACATCAAACAATTCACCACTATGCCTCCTGTTTTGCTCCCTAGTTCTTGCACTTACTGCAGTGACTGACAAAGTTCTAATCACACAGACAACCCACCGACATTCCAGCAGTGTTTCACAGCTTTGTTTTTTAGGTTGAGCCTGGGGAGCGCATGCCCTGCTTTACAAGGCAGGCTGTATTCAGGTATGGACATGTAGCTCCGCCCATTTTCCGCTTATCTTTTCAATTGGCTCCTGTTACCGTCCTTTCTAAATGATTGATTTTGATTAATGAATAGGCTTAGTAGTCCCTCCTTAGTACCGCCTTTTCTACATTTGTAACCTCCCATGAGGACTGGCCCTTTTACTTGTGTTGTTACACTGTATGTTTTATTTACAGTCTGTGAGAACTATTTTCTTTAATGATTTTCTCCTATTGCAGGCACAACATGCTTCCAAGGGTGCCCGCTTTGCCTCTGGGCCCGCGCTTTAGGTTTCAGCATGGCGCTGGCTTTTACATTTTTATTACCAATAGTGGCCAACTTGCACCTTTTCATCGACGTAATTTGTTTTTAAATTAGCAGCACAGCACGCTTTTATAATAGCGGCTGTGCACCTTTCATTTCCTCTGGCCTTTCTTTATGCGGGCTAATATTTCTTTAAACTTTTTTTTGTTTTAAAGCGCACCATGCCACGCTTTCGCTTTAATGGTGGCCGCACCCCTTTCTTTAGGCGCTGATCGCCGTATTCATCTTATTGTCAAGCTCAATACAGTGAGCTGGGTCTAAAGAAATGGGCACGGCCACCATTAAAGTGAAAGCATGGCATGGGGCGCTTTTACAAAAAAAACATTTGTTTGTGAAGGTTACAAACAAATGCTTTTTTGGTGAAAGCGCCCCATGCCATGTTTTCACTTTAATGGCGGCCACACCCCTTTCTTTAGACGCCGCTCATCATATTCACTTTGTCGGCGCCGCTTGCACAGCTGAGCACTGCCCTTTAACACACAGGGCTTGGACTGAGGAGGCAACAGGCATGGACATCCAGGAAACAAAAATACGTACTAACAAGCCTTTGCAATGCAATAGGTCTCGCAGTTTGAGCTATTTTCATTGTAAAAGACAATGTCTTTTATTTATGTATTGGTTTTCAAAACACATAAATAAAAGGCATTTTCATGTACAATGCCAATAGCTTAAACTCTTGCAAATGTGAGACCTATTGAATTGCAAATGCTTGTTTCCTTTGAATCTGTTGTAACTATGGCAGTGACTGATTCTGCAAAGAGTGGAGCTCACGCCCTTATATTTTATGGTTTCTGTTTTGCTTTGTAACTTTTGTACTCATTCCATTGACAAAAGCAGTTAACCATCCTTTCTCCTTTGTCACAGTTTTATTACTTTCTTTATGATTTGGATCTCTTGTACCCACACTAATGACCCCCCTTAACGTCACACGACAAACTCCGCCTTCCTGTTGTTTCAAAGCTTCACATCTTTCTTTGCTTCCTGTGCCTCCTTGCCAATAAAATATGCACCATCACACAACAAACACCTCTTTCCATCTGTTACAAACCTTCACAATTTACTCTATATCCTTTGTGCCCATGCATAAATATATGTATTATTTTGGGTGGGGAATGGGTTCCACCCCAATCCCTCCTCTGTTCTCACACTCCACTAACCTTTTAAATGTACCCCTTATCCCCTATAACTTCAATCATCCCTAAACCCTTAAAGAAACTTTAAAATACTTTCTACCCTATTCTCCTACCTATTCATGAGCCCTAAAAAACACTTTGTACTCAATTCTCTTAGCCATCTCTAAACCCTTTAACAACCCTTAATACCCTTACTCAGGGCATACGTCCTAAAACATAAGTAGGGGGACTAACCAAGTTAGGCAGTATGTAAGTGTCATCATGGTGCGTGACGTCACAGAGCATGATGTCACGGCATGTGACATCACAGGAAGTGGCCTCACAAGAATCGACATCAGATATTAAGACCTCACACATTTGATTAGCAGGTCTATCATAGGACGTATAAGCACATTACGAGATTTAACACATTCGATTTTTTGACTGGTTGCGCCAAAAAAGTGGTGCAACCCTGACGCAAAATCTGGGCCTTCATGAATACTTTAAAAAAAAAATCTTTGCCACAAAAAAATTGTCAACAAAGAGAAACATGGCAATAGATCTCTTCTGCTTAGTTGGTTGCACAGTCTGCATTTTAAAATATCTCATGGGGATAAGGTACGTGCCATAGAGATCTTTCTGTGCCCAGTAAATCTCAGGGAAACATAATGATGGTAAGATAACTCTGGAGGTTAATGCATTTGATGGTGAGATCTGTGTTTTGTCTAGACCCAGTTTTGAATCAAAGTATCATAGAGGGTTAATATGCCCCATGCTAAGCACATCATGTATGATGCAGATGACAGATATTAAATTTTATGTAGATAGGTAAGTGGGTTACTGCTTTTAACATAGAGATCCTTTTGTTACTTGCAGTTCATAAATTGTAATCCTTCTAATACAAGCTATAAAGGACAATTGGCTCACTGTCTTACATAACACACCTTGCACATTGATTTATACACTTACAAGATTTATTGTCAATGTATGATGTTTATGTGTGATGGAAAGCGCTCTCACACTCTACGTTGGGATAAGTAGCGGGATAAAAGGAATAAAATAGTGGCATTTAAATTCTTATTTGTGTAAATACTGGATAGACTGGCATCTAACATTTTTACAGTGCGAGCATATGTCTTATATACAGGGACTGAACAAAGTCAAAAGCATGCCTCTCTTAAGTACCAGTGAAGTGATAACAAGATGTGAGCCTTTGTTTCTGCACCGTTGCATTTGAATCTAAGTGTGAGACACCAGACCGCGCCCAGCTAGGGTACAGCTTTTAGCCAAAGCAGGCATTATGACCCCTTAACTTCGGCCTTTATCTTTGGCCCAGCTGGAGGTGAAAATAACAAAGCCCCCTCACCACCTGCACATTTCTGCTGGGAATGGAAAGCAGACAACGTGCAGGCGCTGCTGAACATGTCCCGGTGTCTGAAAATTACACCGGTACAAGTTCAGCATATTTCAGTGGGGTCCAACTTCTTGCCAGGTGGACAGCATCTACTCTGTGAAAATAGTGGGTGTACACTGTCTACCAGCGTGTAACCCCCAATGTGTGCCCTGCCTTTACTACCCCATACCATTACCCATCCCTTGGTACCCTAAAAATCTTACTATCCTGTACCCTTGTCAAAGCCTGAACCCTAAAAAGCCCTATCTGGCCTGTACGAATAAACCCCTTTAAATCCCTTACTGCTCCACACTCTTACCCATTCCTTAACCCTTAAATCCCACATTTTTTATTACATAACTATGACAAAAAAAATGTAAGTACTTACCAGTGTGGTAAAAACCTACATGGTGAAGTACCAAAAAAAGGCCTACGTGATACTTAACTGTGTGGTAACGTCCCGTAGGGTAGATACTGCAGTGTAAAGACTATATAATGTGTGCTCTATCACAAGACAAATGACCCATTCTCGCTCTTTCAAGCCTTCACATCTTGATTTGCTTCCTTTGAACCCAGGCCAATGAAGCCTGTACCATTTCACAGGTAACCCCCCTACCTTCTGCATCACGTTCTGTTTTGATTTAAAAGCCTTGTGTAGTTGGACATTTTATTGTTAAAAAGCCTTGTCAGGAGGTCGATTTTGGGTATCATTCTGATCTTGTAACAAAGTTTTACAATGTTTATTTTTTTAGCCAAAGCATTAATTGCTTTGTCATCAAATTAACCACCCCAAGTCATTGTTGAATTCAATATGAATTTGTAGAACGCAAACGGTGTTTAGCGTTTGATATTACAAACCTATAGCAAAACAAAATTTGGTGGCTGTGTAGTCAGTGGACAGTATGACCTGCATAATTCTTGCTACGCAAACAAATGATTGGCGGAATGCTGAATAAATCATACATTCACCCACAGTCAAGAGATCTGGGTTAAATCCATTGTTCTTTTGCTCACCATGCCACCTCAGTTTAGATCCAGCCATATGCAAATCAGTCTTGACCCTGTGCCTCATGGGAACAGTCGAGACCGAACTGCCAAGCCAGGTCCTCCCTGGACCGGAAACAAGCATCCTGGGACCGGTTTCTGGGTATTACCCTTCGTCAGCCAGGCTAGCTTGAATCCAGTGGCACAGTGAGCAAGGGATCCATGTCTGGCCATACCCATCCCACTTAGGATAAAAAGGGCTACACATACAAATGATGGACAGAATGCTGAATAAATCATACATTCACCCCCAGTCAAGAGATCTGGGTTAAATTCATTGTTCTTTTTCTCACCATGCCACCCCAGTTTAGACCCAGCCATATGCAAATTAGTCTTGACCCTGTGCCTCATGGGAACAGTCCAGACCGAACTGGGTGTATGGTTGTTGTTTATGTACTTTGTTCATTGTTACTGTGCATATGTTTTCTACCTTACAGAAAATAAACGCTTTCAGCAATACTGAAGTGTTCCTGAAAACCGTAAGTTATGCGGTCACACTTTGTCGCCACAGGTTAGGGTGTACCTTAGAGTGTACATACCGCCGTGGCGTTCGGTCCTGAAGAAAGCCTCGCAAAATAGCATCAATGAGGCTGAAACATGTAGACCACATTTTTTTCACATAAGTGATGTGACTGGTCAATTTACCCAGTCTATCGTCCATCTCACTTTTTTATTTTTTGACTTACCCTTCCACTAATAAATGATCTTTGTGGTTTGGTAAAGACAATTTTAACCTCTTACTTGGTTTTCACTATTGCCCTGTCACTTTCACAAAAAACCTGCTCCGCTGTAATCAGGCCTTGTAGCACACCAGAGAGGCATTCGGTCTCTCTAGTGGGAACCCAATGATGAAGCATGTCACCAACTAGGTTGGTGAGTGAGGGTTCTTTTATCACTATAGAGTGACTCTCTTGCCTGTTTTACCATTCCTGGCTCCGCTCTTCTGTTGTCTGTTTTTGTTATTATATACCAGGGGGTCTAAGAGTGGCTCCGTTATTCTACCCTCCTTCCATTTTTATTGATAATAATACATTTATATACCATGAATTTATGAACATGTAATATGGGTCAGACCGTCCTTTGCCTACCTTGGACATCTCTGGTTTAACATCTTTATTTTGTGTATCCAGGATTGTATGTGAGTGAAACCAGCTGGTACAATGGACTGACCGTGCAGGGGGTGGCCAAGCAGGTGCCACGGTCCCTCTTTCCGCTATCGAAATGCATTGACGAAGAATGATGACTTGGAACAATCGTCTGCGGGTATTTAACTAGATCCTCAGTTTCGAGCAAATGCACATTTTATGTTAATAAACTAGGATTTGAAAGACTTTTTATCTGCCAACTTTTAAACTGTGGCAGAGAGGTCCTAGTAAGGAAAATAATCAATAAAGAAAATCCCCCCATTTACCAATCTCCATCATTGGGCTTCCCATCTCACAGGGATCCCTGCTCCCCACCGAGAAGCACACCGCTATATTTACACTGTGGTTTCAAAAGAGGCAATTAAAGCTACAGTGCTGGTGGGCACGTGCGTGAGAGCAACAGAGGTGGTTGTTAGCTGCTGCTTCGTTGCACCCTCACATGGACTGATGAAGGGGAAGCAGTTTAAATATAGCAGCCTGCTGTTTTTTTGTTGTTTTTGCAGTTTTATATAGCGTGAACTGGAACTGAAGGGATTGGAGCATTTTACGTGAGCACCAGTTACATTACACAAGGGCACATTTTTTTTTTTAGCATGGGGAGATTAAGTGATTTGCCCAGAATCCTAAAGAGTTGAACAGATGCAGAGTGTCAAACCTGTTTCCCCAGGTTCTTGGTAGGCCTAGGTGGAGTTTGCGGAGATCTGCTACGAAGAACTCCGCTAAGTACCGAAAAATCTCTGCCGTGCTCCGTGGACATCCGCGAGCGGCAGAGTGCAGTAAGTTGTGCTGCTCGTGCTGATTTTTAGCTCCCGGAGTTTGTCTTGCACTGTAAAATCAGTGCTAACAGCACCACCGGCAGCGCAAGAGGGCACTGCTTCTTTCTGCCGGACCTGCCGCGACCGCACGCGTTGAAAAATCTTCATCATCCACCCCTAAGTCTTGTAAGAGCTATGGACGGGGAAAAGTCACTTTCCTAAAACTCTGAAATGGGTTGAGAAAGAGCGCAACAGTTTGACACATGGGGGGTGGGTGGTGTGATAGAGGAAACGTGCCTCGACATAGATTGGCGTGCTGCCATTCATGCTACCTGTAGGATGGAACTCTGAACCCGTCACCCAGCCTCCTGAAAGAGGAGATCTAAAGATCTGAGTTCATGCCATACACTGTATTACTCACCTAGCATAAGGAGAAACTTCCACCAACTCGAAGGGAAAGAATTACGAGTGGCAAAGCCAGACTGCTTAGAGACACCCCTCGCATCAGATAACCTACATTTCTCAATCAAGCTATGTCCAGTCAATTTGGTTCTCCTATCAGAATAAGGCTCATCAGTCCACCTTAATGACAAATTTTGAATCTGTGTTCTATTTATATGAAGCATCTTGCTCTCTATCCCATAAGCAGACCTGCCAGCTCACTTAATGCCCCTGTGTGTCACATAATGCCACTGTGTTGCACAGGACATCTTCTTCTTCCATATGGTCACCCAGTGAACAGCTAATGTCACATGGTAGGACCCAAGGTGAGCTGCAAACCCTTGCATAGCGTGGGTATCCAGGTCATGTTTGGAGGCTCTACGCAGCCGATGTTGATTTTGGGTTCAGAAACCACACCAGGACATTGGCAGTAGCCTCAAAAGCACTTTTTAGGCCATGCTTAGAGCCAGCGTGCATGCGCTTGTCTTTTCGAGACTTATTGTAGAGGAGGAGGGAATAGAAGCCCTGCCCACTCTCCGCCCATATTTGCCATTGGCCTGTGTCATTGTCTGTCTTAAATCCTTGCTTCTGATTCATCAATAGGCTTGTTAGTCCCTCATTGGTACTGCCTCCTCTTCATTTGTCACTTTCCATGGCGACTGGCCTCTTTACTTCGGTTGTTACACGGTACGTGTTATTTAGACTGTGAGCACTATTTTCTTTAATGAGGTTCTCCTGCTAAAGGCACGACATACTTTGGTGCCTTCTTTACTCCCTCCCTCCCTCCTGTTGTCTTGCCTTCTTCCCCCTCACCCTCCCATCATCTGTGCCTTCTCAACCCCCCGCCCGCCCTCCCTCCCGTTTTCCGAGCCTTATCCCCGGCCCGCCCTCCCTCCCGTTGTCCGTGCCTTCTTCTCCCCTTACAAACCCACCGCCCGCCCTCCCTCCCGTTGTCCGTGATGCCTACCATTTGCTATGCAATAGGTCTCGCGTAAATGCGAGACCTATTGCATTGCAAATGCTTGTTGTTTTGTTAGGAGGAGGATAGAAGAGTCTCTCAGGCTGTGCTATGCACTAATCCCCACCCCCCTCTCCATGGTCCCACCATCTGAAAAGCTCCTAAGTGACAAGGTAGACAGTAATGTACTCAGGGTCCAGTTTCTTCTCCAGAAACAACCCCCCCCCCCCCCCCCCCCTTCAGGCCTGGCTGCCTTCACCCACACAGTAAATCGTTTTTAGAAGTTGGCAGCTCTGCACTATATAAATACCTTTAACAAATAGATGGTTCTTTCGGAAAATTACTTTGGACTCAGTCCCCAGAGAGCTCTCCAGACTAGTATTCTACATGCCTTCAACTCTAGGCTCAGTCGCAAAGAAGAAATCCACAGATATGGATTTATTAGAAATGCAGCAAGAGAGTCATGATTCAGCCAATCAAAGACATGCCCATCAGACCCTGCTACCTCACTAAATACCCCAGGAATGTCGACAGACTCCAGACTTGGGCTCCTGTGGGTCCTCCTGGTTTAAGTGCAATGTCTGATGCATCTACCACATTTGCATATGTGCCCCATGCCTGGCATCACCATAGACTCCCCCGCGGTGTCAGGAGAACTCTGCCCGCAGGCAGGTGCAGGGTCACCCCAGTACTCACTATGATCAGCAGGATGAAGTAGATGAAGTTGTAGAAGGAATGCGCGTCCATCACGTAATACATGATCTCAACCCATCCCTCCAATGTGATCACCTGCAAAGGGTGGGCAGAGGGAGAGAGAAAAAGAGAGAGAGTGTAAGGAATGAGACTTGAATAGAGGTCCTTGGCCTGGTATACAAAATGGCTGCAGAAAGATCTAAAGAATCAGTGAGCATTGCTAGGGATGTCACAGTGTTTGACCTGGAAGGACACTATTTAGCTAATCTAGCCTTTAGTGTAATCCCTATATGGGGTGAACTAGCAGGATTCAAAGTCTTGTTGGTCCTGTCCTATACTGTCAGCACCAGGACTCTTAAACAAGAGGGGGTGCCCTATATACAGCAAACCACAACTGTTTGGAAAGGCCTGAAGAGGGCCTTCTAGAAGCCAAGTATAAGCCGAAATGACTGCCAGCAACCCCAGAGAGGATATCACTCAGTCCAGGTCTAAAAATCTGATCTGATATCTGATGTACAATAAACTAAGAGCGCACACCAGAATTACTTAGGAGTCGCAACCTTAGAATACATTGTTTGTACAAGCTTGTGTAGCTTGTAAACACTTGTTTTTCACCTAACCTCACTCAAGTAGTTGGGTTTAGTTATGCAAAAACATATTCAGTACTGTTATTCTGCAAATACTACACATGCTAGTCTTAATAATAATAAATAACATTGTACTTAGAATTATTTTGCTACTACTGTTTATGTTTTATTAAAAGATATCCCAAGTATGCGTTCTGTCCCCAAAAAACATAATTATGTTTTCCCACTTTTAATAATCTGGCCTCCACAAAGCCAATCTAGAGAGTTTGTGATATCCAAAGATCCTTTACTTGTAGCACGAGACATCACTAAGCAACTGACTTGAATAACAATATGACTTACGCCACTTTTCAGAAAATCTCATGAGAAACCTCAACCAGTCCAAGCCTTGGAAGCAGTGCTCCTCCCTTGATCCTGTCAAGCAGTATCATCACTCAAAGGCCTGATCATCCCTTGGTCCTACCCTGAGGTACCGCCCCCTGGAAGGACTGCTCCTCCACAAATCCCACCATGCAGTATGACCACTGCAAGGACAGCTTCTCTCCTCCAGTACCACTGCCAGAATGGGTGCTTCTCCCCTGCAGTGCAACATTTGGAAGGAGCAAAAGTTCCTACTTCTTCCCTACAGTGTCAACACTTCAGGGACTGATCCACCATAGTTCCATTCTGAACTATCACCACTCACAGAACTGCATCCTCCTACCCTTGTTCTGCCTGCAGTAGCACTACTAGAAGTATCGCTACTCGCCTCGTCATACCGTCCAATTGTGCACTTCTGGACCCACTGTTCCCCCGCCTTCTCACCTGAAAGATGACGATCCAGGCATAACCGATGTTGTCAAAGTTGATGGCGCCCTTGTGTGGGTTGGTGTTGCTCGTGCCGCAGACAGTGTAGTACTGGTTCCAGTTGACGCACATGCCACTGACATTGAACTCCTGCCGGACGGAGTTGTAGTAATAGTAATCCTCCTTGTCCAAACAGCACTGGTGGCCCCGCTCACGCAGGGGGCGGATCTCGTGGCACCCCATAATGCCATTATCCCCAGAGAGTGAACAAATGAAGGGCATCTCGTCGTCTTCCTCAGGCTGGTAATAGGGTGAAAGGGTGATGTCACCTTGTCTGAGGACAACAAGAGGTCGAATCAAAACAGTATGGCTGTAGTGGGTTCAGCTAAATTACTGTAAGTGCTTTTATGCTCCTCCATGGATTAGTATCATAATTATAGACATTTATCCAGCATAGTTCAGAGACTAAACAACACCTCAACTCTTGCCTAATATGGTAATCCGTGAGATTCCATGTAACCAAAAACGATCTGCAGTCTTTAATTCATAGTAATAACAATCAAGCTATAATTGTCTATTGACTTTAATGTATGCTATTCTTAATCAATATGCCAGGCCTATTGCCTTTATCAAAACGTTTCATAATAAACAGTCAGACCTATACCCTTTGATATTGGCTTGTCACCATAACCAACTCAAGCCTACTGTACGTTAATGTACGACAGTGTAATACCAAGTCATCCTAAAAGGGCTATTGTCTTTAACAAACGCTTTTCACAATGAGTAGTTCAACACTAATAGCTTTGGTATAACATTTCATAATAAACACATCAAAACTATGAAATCTGGTGTTACTTTTCCTAATGAACCGAAAAGGCCTATACCCTTTAACCATTGGTTTTACACCTTACCCAACACCGGCCGATTCAAGTGCACTAAAATTAGCATCCATTATAATACAAATATGTTAATAAATGCAGCATGCAAAACAATGGACAACCCCTCTCAACAGGGCCTAACAAGAATCATCATAGTGAAAATCCCCAGGGTTTGTCAGAGAGGGTGGCACATGCCAAAAGCCTACAATGGTAATCTGTGAGATCACATGTAACAAAGTACTCATCTATAGCCTGTAACACAATATAACAAACAAGTGTTAAAGGTTTACTGGCTTTAACAAATTGCTTACTGACTTTAACAAATGCTTTTCTCAATGTATGAACTAGACCAACTGCCATTGCCATAACATTGCATAATTAGCAGGCAAGACCTATGGTATAGGAATTAATGTCCCCCAGTGCACCAATCAGGCCTATAGTTTGTCGCCTTAATCAACTCAGCCCTACAGTATTGAGCATAAGTTCTTCCAAAAAGCAACCATCAGACAAACAGTCATAAAATTAGAAAGGTGTGCAAATGGTACACTATTTACTTTAATACATGCTTTTCACAATAAATATTTCAGGCATAGTGCCTATATGACGACATTTTATAATACACAAATATAGCCAGTATCAGTTTTACCACAAAGTGCAATCCAATACAAGAAATCCTTTTAATGGAAGCACACAGATTCAGACCCAATAAAATCCTGTGCTCAGGGATACCAAAATGAGGGTGGAGCCCAATCCTCTCTTTCAGTAGTACTCTGAAAGCTATTTTTTGTTGCTCACATAAGCTAAAGTGACACCTGCACTTTGAAGCCAGGCCTAAAAATCCATACAGATTGGTATAGCCCTGGGCATCCTATACTGCTCTCAAACACAAATCTCCACTCTGAAAACTAGGGTTAATGATGGAAGGGGAGGGTACAGGCTTGCAATACATTACTTGTGACTTCCCTCCTCCCATCTGCGCAGCTTCCCAGGAAAACCAAACAGCGTAAATACATAGTTATCTAAGACCCTTTCACAGCATTACAATGTCATGTTTGTGCCCCTGATGGTTCCAGCTTAGGCAGCCATATTGCTGGTGGCATACTGCTGCTGGCTCAGTCAACTGAATAAATAAACAAAATAATCACAGCTGAGTGGAAGAAAGTACTTTTTCTGTGGACGCACACAACTTCTGCCCAATCAAACTAACTTGTACTCCTGGCTACCAACATGTGGATGGAGTTAAAACCCCTCTCCTTAAAGCTCTATTATAGGTTGATAACTTTATGTATGGGGACAGCTGGGCTGTCAAGTCAGACTTAAAATGGCCGCCTCCTTCTAATGACATCTGGACATACACTAGGCACCCTGAGATTTACAGTATGCAGTTTCATGGGAGTCAGGTATGCCGGACGTAGATCACTACAATGATATATTTAAAGTTGTAGTTCCTAGAGACTGACACTGGGAAGCTTTTAATCCTTTCCCACTCTTTGTCCGTGAATGTTTTACACAGGTGTTCCTGCTACTTAAAACTGGATTGTTCAATATTTATCGCACTCCTCATTCTAAGTGCCCTATACCATTGGGTCACAGCTTTGCGACCCACACCCATCCTGAGCAATATGTCTTGTGCCCTACTGGAGAGGGTTCGTCAGACTCAGTTTCCCACGCTGTGCGTGCCACATGACTTAGCCTGTAATAGGCAATGTAATGTCCTGCTGGCAAGTTAAACTCCCTCCTATGGTCATCAAATGCTTTCACTCTCCCAGCTTCACACAGGTCATCTATTTTCCCGACAGTATATTGATTTCACAGATTTTGACAATATGGTGTTTCCTCTGTACCACTACTCTCCTCGTGTAGAAGATAGGGATGGACCTTTACAGTCCTCACTATTTGTGGATATTGAATAAATTTGAGGTACCAGCAGCTTCCATGTGATTAATTATATATAAGATACTGTACCCGCAATGAGTGATGCTTTGCCCACAGGAACTTAGTTCCATGCACAGTTAGCGTCTACCTACAGAGAACAGTCAAGATCAGACTAACCTAAATATTAATTTTGATCAAAAGGTTCAGTGCATGACAAACTGTATTTCCCCAAATGAGTATGATGCACCCAGCCCTGATGAAGGCCAACATAATCACAGTGCATGCTGAAACGTAATCACCTGTGACTACCATTTGCCACAAAGAAAACATTTTTGGAAAATATTTGTAATATTCTATGTATTCATTAGTAGTGGATCTCTCACCAACTGAAAGTACAAAGAATTTGTAACAGGATAATTTATGTATGTTGCGTATGACTGTGGTAATTATAAGGTTTTACTTTTGTTTCTACATTTGTATACACAAATAAATTACATACTGATATTAATTTTGAATAAATGTTTCTTGATATATCCTTGTTTGGGCAGCACAAGATTCTTATACTCAAGTACATGGGTCAGCGTATGAGACTCGGCAAGGGCGTATTGAAGCCAGGCAGTCCCAGTACTCACATGGTAAAGTTCTCCTCCAGGAAGCAGCGATTCCGGAGCAGGCCCGCCCAGAGCTGGACCCCAATGATTCCGAAGATGAAGAAGACGAAGAAGCAGAGGAGGAGAACGTTACCCAACATGGGGAGCGTGTCCAGAAGCAGGTTCACCAAAATCCGCATACCTATGAGGCAGCGACGGGGGAACAGAGAGAGGAAGAAAAACATGATCTCAGACCCCACCGAGGCAGGCAACGGGTACAGAGGAAGGAAGAGTGATCACAGAAAAAAACCCAGGAGAAATCATTGGAAGCATTGCAAGCCGTCCATTTTAGCAGCAAGTGGATGTGAGGAAACAGAAAGACCAGAGAGAGGTAGAAAGACAAGAGACATTCAAACTACATTCTAGCAAAGTGGAGCAATTCAGACACCTGCAACTTCAACAAAAAACGTCATTATTTGATATCTTCAAGAATGGTTATAATGCAAAGGTATTACATGTCAAATTATATGTGATATATACAATAAGTGACTATACAAAATGTATTTAAACAACAAATGTATTATGTCTAGACGTGAGCAAAATTGCGCATTTCTTCAAGGAGATATATATAAAATTTTAACAAAAGTTCATATATTAGATACATTTCTCTTGGTGTTCACATGCGCGAAAATTGTACGCGAGGTATCCGCGCGTGTGCAAAAGTCACGCTCACTGTATTTTTGCATGCAGTTTCCAACGATATGTGGTACATGTTGCTAATGTACCACATGCAGCCACAGCACATACTGATTTCACAAATGACTGTCAGATATTTTCCACTTCACTAGGGAAGATTACATGTATACATTTAAGCAAAAGTTTTTTATGTCAATGAGATTTTCCCTAAATATTTCATTTCATTACACTGTCATCTATTGTCATCATTCACAGAAACCAATATAACATAAAATATTCATATAACCTTATCGTATAATATCATTGAACAATGACATGATCATACATAGTATTTTATCATAATTGTAATTTTTTGTAATTGCATTTACATAGCGGTCCATACTCCTGATGACACGCCCACGGATGCAAGCAGACGGGCTACACTGTGGGGGCGTGTTTAGTTGGAAAGGGGTTGAATTTACGTGTGGCCATGTGTGGGGAGCGTTGTTGTGACCCACAATGGTGATTAGAATGGTGCTCCTATCCAGTCTAGGTCGAATTGGTTAACCTTGTAATGTTGAGAAGAGGAAGGAGAGATAAAAGCTCTTTCAATTAATTAACTGCTGTGAATTATTCCACAGATGTCTATAGAATCCACTCGGGGGTAGCATCAGAGCAGCCCACAGCATTTGCTGGTTATAGCTATCAGAGACAGTTGAAGGAACCTGCAGGAATTGTCTGTAAACAATCATGCTTGGGAAATTATTTTTGAGCATTTCCATTATCAACCAGGAAGAGCTTGAAAGCATGAACAGCAGAAGCATGACCATAGTAAATGTTCTTTAGGTACTAGAGAGGCAGAGCAGATGTATATATGCACCCATTATCAATACAAAAAAACAGGAACCCAGCAGGGGATACTTAAACAAAACTCTCCACGGAAAGGAAAAACACTGTTTTTCTTATAAAACCCTCACCCACCAGGGTTACCCCTTGGTGGCATGCTTCGTCATTGGGGTTCTTCCCGATCTGCTGCTGATCGGGGCATGCTGCGACCTACAGGTACGCGGGAGCACTTAATGGTGTTTTATAAAATGATAAAGACGATGATATGGGAGTCGAGGGGGGCGCTAAACTAAATTAAAAATACCTGACTAGTAGGGCTCTTTGCTTTATTCCTGCCTCTAGTTGTTATGATTTAAAATCAGGGGTTGGTTTGAAAAAAGTTGGTGATGATGCGCCTACGTTTTTCAAGGTCAACATGTTTCGAGCCTTGCCCCTATTGGCTCTTCGTCGGGACCATAGGAACCTAGTTCCATTGGCACCACTCCTTAAGGTCCCTTAATTGAAATGCCTTAAATCACATGCCATGCCAATAGCATAACATACATACAAAAGTCACCAAATGGTATTCCTTCACTGTGTATATCCTTGATGTTGAAATATTACGTCATAGTCTCTCCGGGGAGGAGGGGGGTTTGTAGTCACACCTTTGTCAAGGCCGACCCTCTGCCTCTGTACCTGTGCTGCTCACCCAGGGACACCCACTGTCAATACCCATCTATCAATTGAAAATGTATGTTGTCTGTGTATTGTAAACGGAAAACGGGAAATACAACAACCGCTGAACAACACGTTGACTTTGGAAAGTGGACGGAATAACGAATCCGTCTGAACCACGCATCACATTTGCAACGCAATTCGTTATTCCGCCCGTGTTGTTAAGGAATGCGTGGAAAAAGAATGGGTGGTTGTGTCATACAGCCATCGTAAACCTATAAGCCTGTTGCCAATATTCCTTTATTAGTTGTCAACAGTTATGTATCTGTTGTCAGCATCTCTGTATTTGCGATCAATATCTGAGTATCTGCTATCAATATCAAAGTGCTTGCTGTCAATAACCTTGTATTTGATAACAATATTGATGTACATGGTATTTGTATTTGAGTATCTATTGTCAATATCTCTAACCTACTGTGAATAGCTTTGTATCATTTGCCAATCTATGTATAAGTTGTCAATATCACTGTATTTGTGATCATTATATATGAATTTAGAACCAACATCTATGCATATATACCTTTCTCTGTTTTCAATATATATGTATCAGTGGTCAATATCTTAATATCTATTGACAATATATTTATTCGCAATCAGAATCTATACATCAATTGTAAATGTCTATTTAATTTTGTCAATATGTCTACAGTCGACTTTCAACTATCACTTGTCCATATCCATTATCTGTTATCTACAGTCAAGTAGTGGTGTCTACAATATCTCTGTTTTCAATATCCTTTTATCTGGTTTCAGTATCTTTTTCCCTATTACAACATCTCAGTTGTGTCAATATTGTTGTATTTGTGGGTCAGTATCTACAATTTATCTGTATTTGTATTCACAATCTAAGTATCTGTTGTCAAGATCTGAGCATTGTGAATATATCTGTATCTTTTATCAGGTCAATATATCTGTCATCAATATCTTTTCCTCTATTAGATCAGAATCTAGTGTTGATATCTTTATATCTGTTATTGATATCCCTGTATCTCTTTAATATCTCTGTATCTATTTGCAATATCTATGTGTCTTTGCTAATATCACTGCCTGTTGTCAATATATATGTAGCAGTTGTATTGATAGACAGGCGTGAAGACCTAGTAGTCTCTTTGGTGAAGCAACATGCAGGGACACTAGCTCAATAGGTAGCAAGTGGATTTGTATTCCATAAATGCCCACTCACTAGCCCTTCTCAGAAGAACAGCATGGCCTGGGCCACTTCCAGTTTGAGAAGTGTCTAAACCTGAGGCTTCCTTTTAATTTAAGCCCTGTTCTCATGGACCTCGTAGTCCACCCTCTAGTGTACCTGTTATGTACCCCTGCACCTTTGTGCTGGGCTTGCAGCATATATGGTACCCAAGTATCACTGTTATGTTTTGGTATTCTTATTTTTATGCCACACACATCACCCAATACTGTATTCCTCGCATATACAAAGAAGCAGACTGGCCTGTCTGAAGAGACAAGTCTTCAGTTTTTTGCTGAATTTAAGGACAGAGCTGGCTGCTCTGATGGGGAAGGAGAGTTTGTCCTGCGCTTTAGGAGCGATGTATGAGCAATATCATCCCCCAGCTTTGGCTCCCGTAATGAGGGTACGGGAGTGAGAAATAGGCTGGCTGAGCGTAGGTGTCTGGCGGGAGTGTGGAAATGGATGCAGTTGTTGAGGTAGGCTGGGCCTAAGCTATGTATACTTTGTAGGTCTGTGTGAGGAGCTTGAAGCTGGATAATTTCTGGATTGGGAGCCCTTGAATGTCTTTGAGGTGCTTGGTCATGTGAGTTCAGTGAGGTAGATTGAGCATGAGCATGGCAACTCTGTTCTGAACCACCTGGAGCCTTTTTGTGAGCTAGGCTATGATGCCTACGTAGACGGCATTGCCATAGTCAAGCCTTCTGGTAATGAAGACTTGTGTCACTGAACTGTGGGAGTCATTTGAAGATATTACTGAGCAGTTTGAGGGCGTGGAAGCTGGACTATGCGACCTTGTTGACCTGGTCGGCCATAGAGATTTGGTAGTCGATTATGATGCCCAAGTTCCTGCAGGCAATTGAGGGAAGGGAAGCGGGTCCTAGCTTGGTGAGCCACCAGGCTGGGTACCAGCGTGAGGTGTCTTTGCTGAAAATAACTACTTCAGTCTAGCCACTGTTGCGTTAGAGGGAGCTCCCTCTCATCCAGTCGGCTACTGAGGACATACACTTAACTAAGGTGGCTTGGGTAGTGGACGTGTTTTCTGAGAGGGAGAGTATAAGCTGGGTGTTATCTAAGCAAATGATGATGATGAAGTTGCGGGACTGGACGATGCTGGAAAGGGGGCCAGATGTTGGAACAGGGTGGAGCTCAGGGAGGATCCCTGGGGTACTTCATAGAGGCCGCCAAGAGGTCTAGGAGAATGAGGGCTGCTGCGTCTCATTTGTCCGTGATGAGGTGCATGTTGTTGGTGGCTGCGATGAGGGCTGTCTCTGTGATGTGGATGGATCTGAAGCCTGATTATGAAGGGTCTGGGAGGTGGTCTGCATCAAGGTGGTTGGCCAGGCGAGAGTTGATGATCTTCTCTTGGACTTTGGCTAGATAGGGAAGGAGGGAGATGGGCCTTTAATTTGCCGTGTATGGCGATCTGACAATGTTTTTTTGAGGAGGGGTAGGATGGTGGTATGTTTCCAGAAAACTGTATGCATTGTGGTGGCGAGCATAAAGTTGGGCACAGGGGTCAAGGATGTGCAGATGGGGTCTAGACATTTGTAAAGATGTAGTGGGGGCATGGGTCTGAGGGATCCCTAGTGGATAGAGTGAATGATGTTGGCAGCTTCCATGATGGTGATCGCTGGCAAATAGTTCAAGGGCAGTTTCCGAGGTGGTGCTGGACTCAATCTGGAGGACGTTGAGGGATGACAGGCCCGGCTGTGGGACGAAGTTGTGCGTGAAATATTTGTGGATCATTTTATAGCGTGGCAGATTGTTTTTTTAACAAGAGCATTCAGGGGTGAACAGCATCAGAACAAAATGATTCTACAGCCCTTGGGACACATGAAAGATGGTGGGTAATGCTGTGGTTTCTATAATTCATGGTGGGTAAATAAAGATGCACTGGAATGTGGTTTGAGTGCTCCCTGGTGTCAGATAGTAATTCAAGCATTCCATCCATCACCTCATTGTTTGTTCATGTTGCCTCTAGTGCCATGACTGGACAAGCCTGTTCACAAGGCTTAGAAATATGTGCTCCCCATGGCTCTGCACCCGTTACAGGACCCGTTCACCTCCAGTGTCCTGCAGCTCTGTGCTCCCTGGGAAGAGACCTTGTTAGCTCCACGCCAATGTGTCAGTAAAACAATAATTGCTATTTTATCCACAGGTTTCAAGTAATTAAACATCCGAGTAGTGCATTAACATCATCTCTAAATAGATGGATTCGAAAGCCCCCCTCAGCCCCCTGCGTGTCCCAAGGCGAACCATTTCCATCCTATGTGGCAGAAAGGAAGCACTTGCCACACTTGTAGGCCAGCTTCTAATTAGCTAATTAGAGCTGTAGAATCGGTTAATTACTTGGGATAGATAGGGGAGGCAGGGGAGGAGGTGGTGGGGGCTAGTGCTAGCCAGCATGCCAGTCTCCGATTAGGAGCCTGACAGCGCCCCCTGGGGGCAGCGGATATTGCTATCAGTATGCACGAAGCGGTACTAGCAGCAGCCAGGCGCCCTGCAGGGATTTCCAATTTGGGGTGAAAAGGTCCCTTTGCCTTGCTGCTCGAAGTGTCTCAGCAGCTTCCCAGGGCCCATTAACCACTCGCAGGTGAGGGGGGCGGGGCTGTGTGCTGGGGAGCTGGGGCAGGGAGGGGTGCTTGTACCTGGGGCAGCTGACCTCCTCACACACGGAGTGCTGCAGACAAGGCTGTGCTAATGAGTCCGTGACATGCATTGCCTGGTGGCTGACTAATGAGGTGTGCAAAAAGAGGGCGCTCCTCCTGTGGGGGGCTGCAGCCAGCACACTGTCCCTGCCAGGCATCCGGCAGAGGGCACTGTTGCCCATACAGTGCCCGTGGCTGGGTGCCTGGCAGGAACAGGCTGGCTGCAGCCTGTCACAGGAGGAGCTGCCCTTAGCTGTAAACCCGGAACCGGGCGATTGTGCACGTGGCATTCCTGAGCAGATTCCTGTAGGTTTTTAATTCACAGAGCTGTGCCGCCAGGCCTGGACTGGCCCATCCCAGCAAGGACACCTTAAGGATTTTGGGGGCCCTGGGGCGATTGGATTTTGGGGGCCCCTGTTCAGAACAGTTTTGAATGTATTAATCCACTTTCAGATCTTTCATGCCCTCTTTGGTCAGGTCATTGACAGTGGACAGACACATTCAGCCAAATTCTGAAGTTGTTACATCTAATATTCAAAGGTGGCGATGTGTGTTTTCTATATTGTAACACATCAGCAGCTCACTAATTCTACTGCAAATTATCTCTGTGACACCCTCCCATTTCTCATACATGAGGTCCTGATTTGATCTAAAATAAACTTTTTTTTATGGATGTTGCATGAAACATAAACACAACATTTCCCTGCAAGATGTCTGTAAGACTATCACACATCACTCACATCAATAAATAAACGAAAGAGAAACAGGATTTAAAGCAATCTGTTGAAGCATTATTCAAAGTCATCAGGGCAAGCATTTGCAGAATAGAGCTGGCTTTATCTGGGGGCCCCCTGAAAGATTGGGAGCCCACTTTGCCCATGCCTTAAAACGTCTCTGCATCCTAGTGACCTAGAGCTGTGCGCCATTCCGCCTTTCAGATCGGGTCACGACAAGCCGGTCCTAGTGACCTTAGCTATTCCGAACTTTGACACCAGGATTGGGCTACTTTATGCCAGTGACCGGAAGCTCTGCACTCCATCTGAACTTATTAGCAGGACTGGAGCAGCCTCTCCTAGTGAACAAAAGTCCCCCCCCCCCCCCCCCCCATCCTTCCCCCGTAATGGCAGGAATGGGACAGCCTACATTAGTGACCCAGCCAATCCTGCCTCCCCACTCTCTTAATACCCGGACTGGGGCAAACTGTCCTACTGGCCTGCAGCTTTCTGCCCCCTCCACCCGTTTTAATACTAGACTAGGGCAAGTATGACCAGGAATTTTCTTCCCCCACCCTTTAAAACCAGGACTCGCGGAGCCTATAAAAGTGACCTGTATCTTTCTGAAATCACCCCGTCCCCGTTTAACACCAGAACTGGACTAACACAATCTCCAGTATCGGGGACGGAGCAGCTTGGCCTAGTGACCAGGATTGAATCTCTAACATCACAGCCATACCCGGAGAGAACCACCTCTTCCCTTTCATAGCTGATTCTCATTTTTCCCCTCTCTGTTCATGATGCAGACAGTAACCACCGGCCTTTGCTCCCTCTTTCCACCCTTCACTGTCCCCTTTGTGCCTCGTTGTCTTAGCGCGGGCCCATCTCTCCTCCGTCTGCGGAGTCAGAGGACCCCCATGGCTGTCAGTGAGTGGGGATGGAGACTGAAAAGGCAGTGACCTTTCTGCCTCAGCATCTGATAGCAGCTGTTCCATGCGCCGAACAAAAGCTGCACGGAAGAAGGAGCCTGGCGAAGGGGCAGGTTAGGAGGGGAGGGGCCACAGAACAAAAACACAAGAAGGGGAGCAGGAATAAAGAGCCGGGGAGAAGGAAGAAGAAAAAAACGGCAAGGGAAAGAGCAGAAAGGAAGGAGTTAGAGAGGGATTGGACGTTGTGAGATAAAGAAGTAAAGGGACTTACAAAAGCACAGCGCACCAGAAACCAAGTGGTTGTGGGTGTAAGGCCGCTGAGGTGTGCGCACTTAGTTGTAGCGCTCGCAGGTTCAAAGAAGGATTCTATGTGCTGCGCCACAAGTGCACGAGCCCGTGATGAGAGGTCTCTCACTATGATGTCAATAAAGGGCCAAACCAAAACACAATCAACGGAGGGTGGTCCTGTCCTTTTGAAGACAAGCCCTTCTTGTACTGAAACACACACTATTCCTATTGAGGTGTAGGTTTAAGAAAAACAGAACACATTAAACAACACTAGCAAAGAATACAAGGCCAATAAAATAAATCTGTCGCATCACAAAATAGTGATACTTGTGGGATGAGGTTTCAACAAGTAGTTTGGTATCGTCCTCCCGCTGTCAGAATGTCTTGAAGTGGTAGAGGATGCCAATACAGTAGGCCCCCTCGAGAGGGCACCCACACTACCCGGCTGTCACTCACGGATGGTGAGGGAGTTGCAAGCTCTTAGCATCTTTGTCATAGGCTGGCCCAATCACTGCGGCTTCCATTTCTCATGGTATTGTCTTGAAATGGGCCAGGTTTCTGCTCATTTCTTCTTTGTTCCTCTCAGTAGATACCATAGTTCTGTTTCGTGATATCACAGTGGAGGTAAAAATTTGCTAAACCACCACATAGGAGAGCACAATCTCCCAGACAAATCGTATGGTCTCCAAAGCAATTTCTGGTGCTCCCCTAACTAAGTATCTCCAAAATTAGGGCTTTCCGGATGGCTACAAGTCCATGAACTCTTGCTGCCACGTGGAATGAGCGGGCATTGTGTCACTGGTGTTATGCCCTAATCACATGACAGTGAGGGCATGTAGAGTATGATGGTAGCCCCTCAAAAACCCGTAGATGGCTCACTCAACATTGCCCTGCTGCATTTCATCATATTCAGTATCTTATTCAGGGTTGTCATACACAAGTTCAACATCCCCATTTGCTTGTGACCCCCTCGGTGTTATGTTCAACTGCATGACGTGAAAGGAGAAGTGATGGAGTCATCAATGAAGTCTCAGAATATCAACTCCTACACAAGACCAGGGGCCGGGCAGATCTCCTCCATGGCTGTAGGAGCCGGCTGCTCACTTGGCAAGGAAGGCAACCTGCCTCCTCTGTTTGTTGGTAAACGTCATGGAGCCAGCCTTTAACATATCTGCCTCTTTGTCTTTATGACTCCTTGCAGTGCCGTATATCTTAGTTTCCGAATGTGCAGTACTAGGGCAGTGGGAAGCTGAGTCAGGCCATCTCTCAGTTATATCCCCCTTTAAGTCACTGAGTCTTCATTGTGTAGAGACTGCACCATTCCCAACTCCGGTTGTGTGATTAAATAGTTTCTATACCATTTTTTGTGGTGGGGAGGGCGAAGGACCTCTGGGCCCTGGTCGCCCTTGTGGCAGGGTCTAGAATCCTAAAGTCACCCCTAGTTGGCAGGGGTCCTCTAAAGCAGACTGCCCAGGAGACAGCACTAAGGGGCAAGGTCCAGCAGTCCTGAGTCAACCAAAGGATGTACACACCAGCTTGTAGGCTAGGGCGCATAGTTACATCATAGGGGGAGGGCACGGGGTCTCTGCTCCTGCCCACCTCCTCGCAGCCTCTTGGGGAGTTCGGTGTTCGGAGACGGTGCCCATAATTGGGACAAGGGTACAGGGGCAAAGGACCGCCCCTCACGGATGCAGGTGGTTGCACCTGTGTGGTCCGATGGCGCTCGGGATTGCGGGATGGCCCTGGTTTTGATGGTGCTTTGCACATAATCCAGTGCTATTTCTTGTGATGTTTTCATTCCTCACGTGCCTTTTTATCACATTGAATTTTGATGACTGTTTTTTCACAAGTGTGGTTTGCCAATCTTGAATAAAACTGCTAGACTAAAACCAAGTTTTTCTTTGTAAGTTCTATTGGTGCCCTGTGTGGGTGGTGTGGGCCCAACTGGGGATATCCGGGTCGTGATAGCCCTCACTCCGTCACTGAGGTTTGTAGAGACTGCACCATTCTCCACTCCAGTTGTGTGATGAACTAGTTTCTATAGCATTTTCCACCAGAAAACCTCTTCAATCATTGTTTTAGCTGCACTGAGGCATTCATCAGCTTGAGTCACCACAGCCCATCTTTTTAGGTCGAGGACTACCGGTCTGCCGAAGGCAGAACCGGAAGTCGAGATTTAATGTTTCCTAGAGTGGCTCCTTAGCCCGCCTCTCTTTTTGCCTCTCCTCCATTGGCTGGCTTCCTAAACGGAGGCCCGCCATTGGAGGAGAGAGCCGTCCCTCCAAATAGGCTCCGTCTTTTTCAGATTCGGGGGCGTGTTCCTTGCTGTTCTTTCCACTTTTTAGCCACGCCCTTTTAGAACAGCAGGAACACGCCCCCGAATCCGAAAAAGTTTCGGAGCTTCCATCCGCCATTTTTTTGTTGTCGTCTGGCCGTGAGCAGAGAAATGGCGAGGGTCTATCGACACAGCGTCTCTTCTGAAGTCAATATCCGTTCTTCCTGCTGAGGTCAATATCCTTCTCTTCGGTAAGGGGACGTGGCGCTGCTCAGCCCCTTCCTTCCCCCACTCTCTCACCCAAGGCACCCACGGCGTCAAGCACAAAAGAAGAGGTGGCGAAAAATATCGACATGTATGCTTTCCTATGAAGGGAGCGATACCACTTTTCAAATTAGAAATGTGGAGTCACCACTGATTGCTTTACAAGTTTACATAGTAGCACTAGATATCAAACTTGCATATTGTTTATCGTTGTGCATGCAAACATGTAGGACGCGGATGATAGGATAATCTTTACCACGTGACACATCAGCTGCAGGTTAAAACAACGCAACGGCACACACTGGTTTCAGTTTCCGAACGTAATCACAAAAAGTAGGAACCCCACATCCGGTGTCCCGAAATCGGCTGAAAAGTAAGTACGCGCCATTTGACCCTCTTTAGCTGTTAATAGGTGTACGTGGCAACCTGCCAGCTTCGCAAACAGATTTACCTATTACTGCTGATGCATTATTCTCCCATATCATCACTAATCACATTTCGATTTATTTTTCCAGTTACATTTTTCGGTTTAACTCGTGTGATCAAGCTGTAATCTTTACATTTTTGGTCTATATTTTCGTATATTTATGTTACAAGGCACGAGTTAAATAACATGAACCACACGCCGATATACTAAATCCTGCCAGTTTTAACACATAATTGGCAGTGACCGCGATGCCTGTGAGTGCACTATATTGCATAAATGGCCTATATTTGTCCTGAATGTCGGTTTATTATACAAGACATTTGCAAAATATCATTGTCTCCCTCCCCCCCCCCCCCCCATTTCTCCCCCGTTTTGCTTGAGAACTAGACGCATATATAATCAAACACGACAGTGTCAATTCGAAAATAGCAGGGATTATGAATGCCTGTGATCATATTACATTATACAAGTGGCTTTTCACATTCTTTCTCCACTTAATGGCTTTGGTTTATTTGCTTTGCAGCAATTCTTAAATCAACAATACAACATTTATAGGAGTCCGTTCATCTGCACAACATTGTACCAAAGTAAGTGTTGGCCTGTTGTACACTTATTTCTTCATTACTAGTATCTGACTAGTTTCACATCATTGACTCCTCCCAGCACTCTCCGCTACAACAAGCGTTAAACTGATCAGGATTATTGTGTATGTTTCCATTCAGCAGTTCTGGAAATGCAGAGGTAGCCTTTGGTCATTACTGGACACTTGGCGCTATCTTGCTTCTATGATGATATCTAATTCATCAGTCAACTAAAATGTATTGGACATACAGGTATAATGCCAATAGAAATGACAATGCCATTTATTTAGGGATAAAAAAATAAGAAAAAAATAATGAGCAATACCAATAGCTCTACCTATAATATTGCCGAGACCATTGCATTGTAAATGCTTGTTGTGCAATGGGAACGTGGCCTTGAGCCGCTCGCCGCAATCTGAATGTATTTTCCGTCTCGCTTGCCTGGTCAGTTTCTTCAGCCGTCCTCCCTCAGGGATGGTGCGGCAGATGATGAACTGGATTTCCGGTTCCAGGCTTGTGGATGACTTTTTGTAATTGTAAGAGCCCCTTCTCAATGCGCAGAGGGGTTTTTGACACTGAACCCTGAAACTGCAGTACGAAAGGCTCGTGGGCAGTGCACACCATGATTTGATTTCCACTGAGATAGATAAGGAAATGGTGGCAGCCCATTAGAATGGCTTTCGCTATCAGAATACCATTGCTCGGTCTCTGTCAGGGCACAGCTGGCAGAGGCAATCCATACCTGCTGATTATTTTCTTGTTGCTGTAGAAGAACAGTGCCTAAGCCAGCGTGAATAGCATCACATGTTAGTTCACTTGGCATTGATGTGTCACAGAAGTATATTGTGTCATTCTGCTGTTGCTCAGTAGCATAGCAAGGGTGCCATAGACCCGAATGCAGGGAAGGCAATAAGACCCCCAACTCCTAGTTCTATAATAAAAAATAACCAACACTAATTCTTACTAGCTGCTTCACCGTTGATAGCCGCGCCCCTGTCGATAATGCGCCTTTTCGAAAGCATCTTCTTGTTCTTCAGACCACAAACATGCTGCATCTGCTTTCTTCAGGTCTCTTACAGTTTTTAAGCGGGACATCAAGTTGTGAATAAAACTACCACAGTACATTGCCTTCCCCATCAGACTTCAGACTTGAGAGACTGTAGGAGGAGCAGTTTTGATATCATGCGTATTCTTGGGGTCAGAAGCAATACTGACAGTTGCATACCTGCCAACCTCAACCATTTTCCCAGAGTGTGAGAAAGGAGGCGGGGCAGTGAAGGTGTTAGGGCTTTGAGCCGGCCAATGCTAGAAGCATCATAGAGGGAGCCATATAGAGGGGGCTGTCTTTTATCGCCAGTCTGGTTTAAGAATAATGGAGGGTTAATTGAGGAGGTAGGATTTAGGGCCCATTGTGGATTAATCAACGTCTCCTCCCTCCCCCAAACAACCCAAATAAAGCCATTTTAGCCTTATTTCGTGTCCTAGTGGTTTAAAAGCCCGCAAGGGATCATGTAGTACAGAAGCGCCTTCCCAATTAAGCTGGAAACCTGCTCTAAGTAGGATTTTTCAGCTCATCTTCTTTTGTTGTATGATATAGGTTCTTCACTAAGTGACCAGATGAAACGAGTGACATTTGGTAGCCCTGTGTGAGTGGGCAGGCCTGCAGCTATGAAACAGTATCTGAAAAACTCAATCTCCAATTTCAGAAATTCTCCCTTGCTCTGGTGCAATGTGAGCTAATTTTCGTTGATTTTGGTGAGAACACCATGCAGCCAGGAGTCAGGAGAACTGTTGTTCTATGGGTGCGGCATGCATCAGTATGCTATGAATGACACTGCTTACATCTTGGAACTACAACAGTACTTCTCAAGTAGAGTTCTGAAAGAATCAAGCAGCCCTTGCAATTCCAAAGCTGAGGTAATTTTAACACTGCAGATGAATGTGCTTTCAAATTGTGGTTATATATAGTGTCCATTCACCCAAAACCAGTTGGTGCCCTCCTGCATTCAGATTAATCTTGGAGAACTATTTTGATCCATTTACTTCCGCTTCCAGATAATCAACTGTTGGAGTTATGTGCCTTTCACGTTTTATGGCGTGAGTGGGGATGCAAATGTCTACACATGTTCGAATTTGGAACTATAATTATGCGCTTCTAGGCGACAACAAATGCTGACAACCAACAGTGGTGGCCGACACAATGAAGAGGAGGTGGGACGGGTGAGACTGCGGGAGGGGGAACGTGCGCAGGGGCGTAAGAATTAAAAAAGAATAATTTTTTTTTGCCTTAACCTGTCAGCTGCCTCTAGCCCCATGTCGCGCCTCGGTGAACTTCCTTGTCCCAGCAGGCACAGGGAGCTGCTCTACTGCTTGAGAGCAGCACAGGGATTGGCCTGAGTGGGCTGAGATAACGCTCCGCTCCACTCAGGTGAGGGAGTCTGTGGGGTTTCTCCAGCCTGGCTGCTCAATGCAGACGGGTTGAAGAAACCTAAGTACACATGTGTGTTTGGCTGGCCTGAGACGGCCGGCCAAACACACATGTGCACTTAGAAGTGCACATAGCACTCCTCCTCCCCCTCCCATGTCCCGGCCCGCCCCTCCCTGCCCAAGTTGGCTCAGAGCCGGCAAGTGAAAAAAAAAATGATAGTCAAATATTGTTTTATTTTTCACTTGCTGGCTCTGCGCCAGTGGCAATATGCTCCTTCGCCATTGCGGAGGAGCCGCCCCTGACACCTAAGGGGTTAGAACATCCAAATTCTTGAATATTCCAGCATTTGCAAGTTTTTTTCAGTTCCATTTCTACTTGGCACACACATGGAACATGATCCAACCATATCTGACAACTAGAGGTTGTACCGACTAATCTATGGGGAATCACGAGCACTTTACCCATCACATTTCCCCTTGCACCCTCTTTGGTGCATACTGTTCAAAATTGCTTTTTCCTAAATGGTATCCGCAGCTTACATGTAATTAATGTATGAACTGATTACCATATTGCTAAAATATAAAATGAAAAATTGAAATCAAAATTATTATTTTGCTTTTGCTTGGGTTTAATTACATTTCTACAAAATTGTTAAGCATTTTCTCTTGAAGAATTGTCCTTTCCCGTTTGGACCACTTGTGTCTCTTTACCTACATTACCCACGTCTGACGGATTATTTGGGTCTCCCCATTGTTTGCAATGGTATTCGTGATCTACCAGGCACTTACCGGTGAGTTAATCTACCCTGGCGTTCAGAGAACCTGCCAGGTGTTGAACCACCAAGGTCATGCACTGATGTTTCAGCCATGCCCAGAGGAGAAGAACCTCTTGACACAGGGTCCACGACCCCACCCTGCCCGGTTTGTTGCAGTACCACATGGCGATGGTGTTGTCGGTCAACACCTGCACCACTTTCCCTTTGAGGAAGGGAAGGAATGCTTTCAGTGCCAGGCGGATCGCCCGGAGCTCCAACAGGTTGAGGGCCCGGAGGTCTAGAATAGGACGCAGTCCTTTGTCATTTGTGGGCATCCAAAAGTAGCGGGAATAGCAACCATGACCTACTTCTGGTGCAGGGACCCTCTCGATAGCTCCCTTGGCCAAGAGAGCTGAGACTTCCTGGCGGAGAAGCGTCAAATGATCCTCTGACATGCGATGGAATGATGGTGGCATGGAGGAAGGGGTAGTCTCGAAGCGGAGGGAGTAGCCCCTTCGGACTATTTGCAAAACCCACCTGTCCGATGTGATGGATTGCCAGTGGGTGAGGTGAGGGCGAATCCTGCTGCCCACTGGCCGTTGATGGGCCTGAAATGTCAGACTAGGAGGGTTTGGAGACTGGGTTGACTGGACATCCCCCGAAAAGTCAGATGTCGTCAACCAGGCGTAGCGCCTAAGGGCTACCGACGTGGCAATCGTTCTGCCCAGTGATTCGGGGGTATCCAGTCCACATTTGATTGTGAATTTATCTGCATCTCTCCCATCCACCACTGCCTGAGAGAGAATGGCCCGGGCCTCCTACGGGCACTGAGGTAGCCCATATGGTGTGGGAATATCGGCCCAAGAGGCACGCTGTATTCACAGACTGCAGCGCAAAGCTGGAGGAAGAGAACATACGCTTCCAAAGATGATCCAGCTTCCTGGATTCCATATCTGGAGGAGCAGAAGGGAATGCACCCTTTGAAGAAGAGGCTTGGACCACCAAGCTATCGGGGGAAGGGTGCTGGGTGAGGAAAACTGGGTCTCCCGGGGCCGGGCGATGGCAGGGGGCAATCTTCCTTTTCACAGGAGCCCTTGTGCTGGGCTTGGACCAGGTGCCCAGGAGAATGTCATTGAGGGCTTTGTTGAAGGGCAGAAGGGGTTCAGAGGAGGATGCAGCAGGCTGAAGCACCTCTGTCAGGAGGTTAGTCCTGACTGCCACTGAAGGGAGCTCCACCACAGCGTAGTACGCTCCCTCCTCTGTAGCCACGGTAGGGGGAGGAAGCATGCCAAGGTCTGGAGAAGTGTCCTGACCACTGGCGTCACTCAGGTCCTCTCTCCACTCCGGTTCTTTCAGCTGGTCTGCTAAAGGGTCAAGCAACCCCTCCCAGTCCTCATCACCACCTTCTGGGTGGTAGGGAACACCAGTGATGAACAGGGGAACAAAAGTACCCTCTGGCGTCGGTTCCGACGTTGACCGACTTCGGTCCGGATCCGGGTCCATCTTGAGGATGGGGATTACGCCGGCCCAGGGCAGCTCCGGCACCGGGGGCATCGTGAACGGGATCCACGCCAGGAATTAATAACTGGCTTTCCTCAGGACCTTAAGTATGTGAGTGTGAGATCTACACTTAAAGTGAGTGTTTGATCAATAATGTGTTGCACGCGCTAAGGTGCCATACATGTGGGAGGGGCATTCCCTCTCCGAGCATAAGCTTGCAATTTGCAGCGAATGCCCCTGGAGATTCTGGCTCTGTGACGGAGATACGGCACAGAGCAACAGGTTTCAAGAGGGTCCTGACCAACGGAGTCAAGCAGAACCTCTGCCGGACTCTCCAGGGGCATTCGCTGCAAATTGCAAGCTTATGCTAGGAGAGGGAATCCCCCGCCCACATGTATGGCACCTTAGCGCGTGCAACACATTATTGATCAAACACTCACTTTTAGTGTAGATCTCACACTCACATACTTAAGGTCCTGAGGAAAGCCAGTTATTAATGAAAGGCCTGGCTGAAACATGTAGACCACCCACCGGATGCTGGAGTCCCTAATTGTTACTCCACTAACATCCACCACCTTGTTTTTATCGCTACCAGAGGCTCAGATATTAAAGGAAACCCCCTTGGGTACTGGGAACACTGGATAGCTTTTAAATGTCACCTTCACTCCACTTTTCCCTGCACACTCAGCAAAACACCAGCTCCGCTGTAATACAGGTGTTGAAGCACACCCGGGACACATTCGGTGTCACTGGGTGGGCCCGAGGATGAAGCATGCCACCAACTAGGTTGGTGGGTGAGGGCTTCTTAAGGAAACCTAACAGTTTCCCTGTTTTTCTTCTCCATACAGTCCTGAGTCCTGTATCACGCACTAAATAGGCTAGTCCTTTCTTGATTATATATAAATACACTGGGGATACGGACTAGCTACCTAGTCCTCGCTCTCTCTTTGATATTTGAAACGTTTTTAAAATATACCCATATTCCCGCAAGTGAAGATTTTTTGTCCTATAGAACTTTGGATTTTCTAGTACCATAGCCATGTAAAAACAAAGGCCAAAATAATCCTTCACATTTTTACATGGTAGACAATCAGGGCAGATAAAGAGAAAAAACGCTGAACACGAACTGAAGCTATTGCCAGAATTCTGATTCAATGCTTTATACAACCCAAGGCAAGTCCGCAACATGATTGGAACAAGACCCCTGTCTTAAACTAAATGATTGTTCCATAATGCCTGTAGTGCAATAGTACCTATGCACAGATAAAATTCTGCAAGGCAAAAAGTTCAGGTGTTCACGAGAATGGTGAGTTTGATTAACTCTTACAAATTGCTGATATTAACTTGATTGAAATTCATTAGCTAATATTGATATTTTTCCAGGTAGCAGCATTTCCTCACTTTTTTAGCTTGTCTTCACCTTTGCGACAGCAAACTGGTTGGTTGCAAATTAGTCTGACATCCATCCCAAAAGGAAAACCCTGAGCTAAACTGCTAAGCTATGTCATATTACGCAGCAGAGCAAGAAACGTCTGTTACCATAGACACAATAATCTGTGGAGGAAGTACCGTCTGGGGAAATACTAATTCCATGGTGCATGGTTTTTAGGTCGAAGCCTATCAGGCAGCAAAAGCTTCAAAGGCATATTGGGGACATGCTGAAAGCTTCCATAGGAATGTAACTCACATTTGCTTGCTTTCTATTTGCTGGCTTTATTTGTTTTAGGCTGTCCAGCATGTCTTTGTGCCCCCGCAGAGCACAGGCTGTTTACCACCTCTCTGACTGACTCCTTGCATTCTTCCATGAGTGCTCACTTTCTATCCATGAGAGTACATGTTTTCAGTTGTATCACTTGTATACTAGTTCAGAAAACAGATAACATGCAGTATTTCCTTGAAAAGGTTTCCTGCCTCCTATCTTTCTGCATGACTGATTCTACTTATCTCTGCCACTACCAGTTCATCAATTTCGCATGCCTGTGATGAACAATGTTCTGTCTACAAGCTTGTTTATTTTGGTCAATGCTCTTTACAAATAGCATAACTTCAGCAGTCCCCTTGTTCCATTTCACTCCCATGCCATAGGTGCTGGGAGTGGGGGTGCGGAAGCACACTCAAAATAACATGCCGGAGTTCAGAAGTGAATGAACAATAAACAGGCCTTTAAATTGTGTTTTTAGCTTGTAGCATTTGCTGTTCATTCAAAGACAGAGGTCAAATGTTAGGCTCTGGCTTCAATACAATCAAAACAAATCAATAAACTAGGTGATGCTGATTTCCACACATTATCGTCTGTGCGTTGTACAGTTTGATCAGTAAAATTGTATGTCTGTGGAAATGTAATCGTCATTTCAATTGAAAATGTGTTACCTGGAATGGCAGTGCACTACTTCACCATGTTTTAGTAATATATTTGTTGCAGAGTGCTCCAAAATGTATCACCAGCTACATACTACACTCTTACCACTCTCCTGTTGAAATATTGGCTACACTTGTTTTTTTGTGGGACACATGGATTTTTCCAATCCCTGTGACTACAGCGATGTAGCATTAATGTTAGCACCCCCACGCTGAAAATCATTTCAACACCACTGGCGCATGTCAATTGCGAAATGTCAGTTCATTCATGAGCCCTTGTGGTACACATCTTTTCAACTACCCTGTTTCTATGCAGCTCTTAAAGGAAGCAGCAGGCTGTAATTTAAATGGCATTTGCTTAAATATCTGGCGCGTACTTCTCAGCTTTTACTTCAGTACTGAATGTTGACACACTGGTGCTAAAAAAGACTAGTCTTCATCAATGAAGCATATATACTCTGTTATTTATAATTCATATCTCAACAAACATTATAACACATTTTAATAGGATCCACTGAAAACAGTGCAGGGACTGATTCGGAGGACTTTTCACAAGTATCTAAAACTACACAGTAATGTATTTAAAAACAATAAAGAATTATGAGCATGGAAACTACAAATGACAATTAGAAGACTCACCCAATATGATTCTTTTTTCAGAAACACTTATAGTGCACATCTTGAGAAAGTGGAGTGTCTTTGTAAAAGAGTTTTTATACCACTCGTTAGCTTAACAGAGCCTGTTTCTAAGCATTCCTAATGTTTACATATGAGAAACCAAAGGAATAAGATTGTGAGGCCTAAGATTCTATTTCATTCCAATTCAATAACCAAGTTAGTCCTTTGCACATTTGACTCACTAAAGGTAGCATGAGAAAGCAGCAAAGGCTTACCCCAGGGGGCAGTAAAGGGACAGCAACACAGATACAGCATGGCACAGTATTGTCAAATCTGTGTCTCTACTAAAGACTAGGGGCATAATATAGAGGGCGGAATAGAATGAAACTCTCAAAATAACTCCACGACTCAGTCCACACCATGTACATCCTTCACGCCAGCTACACCAACCTTACATCCACCTGTCCCCTGACCCCCTACCCTGCTGCCATCAATGCAGCCCTTTGTCACACTAAAGACCATACTTTTTGGCCCCTGGAAAAATCTTTGTGAGTACCTATGGTGTACAGCATCAGTAAAAACCACTGGCAAAGTCAAGAGGTCCCAAAGGCGAGATCTATTGGCTCTGCCAATACTTGTTCCTCCATGCAGTGTTACATCCTCATTCTGTTGAATGCAATGAGGTATAGCACAGTAAAACCACTTGTTCTCCTCTTTCCAAGAGAGATGCAAAACTAAGAATCTTATATTTTACCCTACACATGTTACACTAGATACACCTGAAAATAATTTTTTAGTAGAAAAAAACAGTAGGTCAGTGACAAATGTACACACTTCCTGGAATCCAGTTTGAGCACATGCATTCGTTTGCACCTGAGTAACCATTATGACAGCCATTGAAATGATGGCAATCGATTGGAAGGTTCAGCTAGAGAAAATCGGTACAGTGCATAAAGCTGTCCACATCTTAACCTCCCTAAGGGATGAGGAACTATGCAAGATGTACTGGTCCCGAGGCCTAGGAAATGCAGGGGTTGGGCATACCCGCCAGCAACGAGTACGTGCACGTTGAGAAGTGGCACACCTGGAGGGAGGGGTGGGAGGGGGCAAACAGAGTAGGGTAACATGGGGTTTTAAGTTTACAAACCAAGCAGCTTAAGTACGGAAGTTTAGTTCAGTATGTCATGGGATAATTGTAAGAGCTGGAGGGAGGTCTGACCCCGAGTAGCGGGGCACCTTTCAGTTCAAAGAGGCATGCAGGGCATAGCGGACTGTATCTCCTGCATTATTGTCTCTGACATTGAATTGTGATAAATGGATATGTTTGTAAAACCCAATAACGTCCGCTTAAAAAAAAATCATAACCTCTCTAAAACCTTTAAATCTTATTGTAAAGACATTGTAAAAGTCAATATATTTCAGGATGGCATGAATCTTCATGCTTTCTTTCTGAAATATAAATGTTTATGATATATATATATATATATATGTATATATACGTATATATATATATATATAACACTCCCTCCAAAGGAAAAGAGCAGAGGCCACTCGGGGGACTGATCGGAAACACCTTTATTGGAAGAAATGCGGCATAATGCATTTCGGCCTTATCCGGCCTTCCTCAGATGCCTGAATGACAGGAGGCGTTGAGACACCTTGGATTTAAATGTCCTGCAACTTCCTCGTTGGTGGGGACCCGCTCCACCCCCTCACCTCGTGCTCACTCACCTCCCAAGCTCTATGGCGATTGTACACTATATATATATGTGTGTGTATATATATATATATATATATAAATATATATATATATGTGTGTGTGTGTGTGTGTAAATATATATATATACACACACACATATATAGACATAGTTTATGACCTAACTGGAGAGCTTCTATCACTAGGTGAATTAAACCTCTTGATCAAAGGCCTCTATTTCTGTCTTGTACCTATGGACCACCATCCCAAATCATGAACTCCAATGTGGTAGAAATCCTGTTCTTGAATCATACATTTTATCCATCAACAAACTCATCAAGGAATGAATACCTAAAAGGATTTTTGATAACATCACCAGAGAAGGAAAAAAAGCTCTCCAGCACCTTCAACAGAGATTGAATGTCATTATAAAATCGTCAGACAAAGGCAGTGCAGTGGTTGCCATGAAAGTATATGATTATATTAAGGAGGAAATGAAACAACTAATGGATACCAACACTTACAAACCTTTAGAAAATGATCCCCAGGAAGAATTGAACAAAGATATTAAGAACATGGTTGTAAAGTACAGGAGCTTAAATCTCATTGAAGAAACAACAGCGAATATACTTGTTCATGCTAAACCAAGACCTGAGAGATTTGATATGCTTCCCAAAATTCCCAAAATGAACAATCATAGCCATCCCTTCATCTCTGGTAATGATACAGCCACTGAGAGACTATCTGTATTTGTTGATTTGCACCTCCATTTCAATATCCAGGAACTTCCATCATTTGTTACGGATACCAGCTACTTCCTTCAGATTACTGAAAACCTACACATTTGATGATAACACTCTTGTGGTTACATTTGGTATTACATAATTATACACCAAAATACCACATAAGGATGGTCTTATGGCATTATCTGAAGCTCTTATAAAAGAACTGTGAAAAAGCCACCAACCAACGTACTTAGCAACTTTACAAGAGTTATCCTTAAATCCAACAATTTTACCTTCAATGGTAAATAATATCTTCAGATACAAGGAACTTCCATGGGCACTCAGATGGCTCCATCCTATGCGAATATCTTAATGGGCAAACTAAGACATATTGATGATATATTTATAATATAGAATGCAGGAGGTAGAAAATTGGAAGAATTTACAGCTTATATCAACAATATCCATCCTACCATCAAATTTACCAGCAGCAATAATAAACAGAAGCACCTTTTCTGGATGTGCTACTCACCAATTATGAACAAACATTATAACTATCTGTACCACAAGCCTACGGATGCTCATTTGGATCTAAACTGGACTTCATGTCACCCACACAACACTAAGCGCAGCATCATTTACAGCCAAGCACTCAGAACAAGACATATCTGCAGCAATGGGGGCCCTTGTAAAGAAAATCTACAGGAGCTTGCTAGATTATTTAAAATATGGGGCTATCCTCTATATATCATACAGCAAAACATTGACAAGTCTTTGCAGTTACCCAGGGAAGTACTTATTTGGAACACCAACAGCAGAAACAAAAGTGACAGAATCCCATTTGTGGTTGACTATCATCCATCAGCTCCCACCTACAGTAACATAATGCAAAGAACATTTCCCTTATTATCCACTTGTGAAAAATTGCAATTCTTTTTCTTCCAAAACCGCCAGTCATTGCTTATCGCAGAGCTCCCTATTTACTATCTGTTATTCTGGGAGCTAAACTCAAGCAACCTGTAACAAATGCAGGGGTTCATTGCTGTGATTCTAAAAGGTGTATCACATGTGAATAGCTTTTACGAACATCATCAGCAACTACTACTGTTACGAGAACGACCTATGGAACAAGACAGCATCTTACATGCAGCTCAACATGCACTATTTATGGTATTTAGTGCCAACGCCAAAGCTGAGAAAAACAATATGTAGGCCAAACAGTAAATGAACCCCATACACGATTCAGGAATCACAAATCAGAAATAAATAATAAGAAACTTGACCAGCCTGTAAAGAATAATTTTAACCTGTGGACCATTTGCTATCAGATTTGAAGATTTTCCCTGTGGAACATGTCTTAAAAGAAGAACTACTGGACTCCAGAGAAAACTTCTAGATGTATCATTTAAAAACATTGCATCCAGATGGACTGAACATCATTGTTAATACTATCTGGTTACTGCATATCCCAAGAGATCTCAGAACTGCATGGCTTCCACATTCCAAATGGAATCTTCATTCTTGAAGCTTTTTGAAAATACAGCAATGTCAGCTGTGCAACCACTGAGCACACAATCTTGTACTATCTGAGAAAGGCGGAAGTCAAAACGTATTGGAAAAATATTTTTGATCTTTGTTGAGTCCATCTGTTTGAATCACTTCTTTCCTGTATATATATATATATATATATATATATATATATATATATATATATATATATATATATATATATATACAAATTCACTGAAAAAACCATAGGTTTCACACACGTTATAGTTAGGAATTAGCATTTAAAAAACCTTGCAAATTCACTGAAAAAACCATAGGTTTCACACATGTTATAGTTAGCGGAAATTTTACTGATAAAAAACCAATGAAATTCCCCCGTTATAGTTAGTGCAGGAAACTATAACTCACGCGACCGCAATCTTCTGCTGATGCTAATACTGTATTTAGACACTTATTTGCCCATGTCTTCTTCCATAAATTTTTAGCTATACATATATTACAAATATTTTTTTTTCATAAAGACACATATGTCATCAGCAGAAGATTGCGGTCGCGTGAGTTATAGTTTCCTGCACTAACTATAACGGGGGAATTTCATTGGTTTTTTTATCAGTAAAATTTCCGCTAACTATAACATGTGTGAAACCTATGGTTTTTTCAGTGAATTTGCAAGGTTTTTTAAATGCTAATTCCTAACTATAACGTGTGTGAAACCTATGGTTTTTTCAGTGAATTTGTACGTTTTTTTAAATGCTAAGTTACTTTACGCCATTCGTGGCGTGCGCGCCCACTTAACGCAGTTCGTTCCGTGCGCGCACGGTGCGCTTCGCGCACCGTGCGCGCACAGTGAGCACGCGGTGCGCTTCGCGCACCGCGCACCCACTTTACGCAGTTAGTGCCGTATACGCACGGTGGGCACGCGGTGCGCTACGCGCACCGCGTGCCCACGTTACGCTAGATGGGCCATGTACGCACGATGCGCTTCGCGCACCGTGCGCACATGGAGGACATATTATGCGCTTCCTTGTGATAGGTAATCTGTTGAAATTTTTTGGGGAAATGCTGTGCTCTTATATGCCATGCACAAATGGTGGCCTTCGCCCACCATTTGCACACGGGGTGGAGAGAGTGTTTTTTTTTTTTTTTAATAATTTTGTACCGTACGCGTACGGTAAGCGTACGGTAAGAGTAATCGGCGAAATTTTCGAAAAATAAAAAATTACCGTTTTTTGCCTTGGGGGATCTTTGAAGACTCAACTAACATGGTTATGTGCATGGGCGCTGTCTAAACAGCCCCTTTATATGTTTTTGGCATTTGTTTATCAGCTCCCCCCTCAGAGTGCGAGAGAGAAAATGGCGGCCGCCGCTTCCTGGTTTCGACCGATTCGAATGTTTACTAAGATCTAAGGGCCAATCAGAATCGCGCTCGCGCACGCCACCGTACGCGTACGGTAAGCGCACCGTAAGCGCACCGTAAGCTGGCTCAGATATATATATTGATGCAAAAGGCTATTTTCTCAGAATCTACTGAACAGATTTACACCAAACCTACAAAAGGCACTTCCTTGACCTGAGGACTACCTCTCTGCCAAATTTCAAGTAATTATGTTCAGCCGTTCGGGCTGTAGCTGTGTCTAAAGGTCCTATGGAAAAATGCATGGGAAAAACGCGTTTTGGGACCCCCCTTTTATCTCAGCCCCCGCTTGACGAATCCCCCCGAGACTTTCAGGGTAGGAGCGGAGCGTAGCGCCCCACCTATTTTGAAAACTTCGCAAGGATTCGTCGACCGGCGCAAAAGTTATTCAAAATAGAATGTTGCGGATTTCCTATGGAAACGTGGTCCTAACTATAACTACCTACTGGCGACCGCCAGTAGGTAATATATATATATATATATATATATATATATATACAAACACACACACACACATATACTCATACATACACTTGCCCACATACATACATATATATATGGATCTATATATATCGTAGAAAAATCTTGTGCAGCAATGTACACCATCCAGGATTAGGGGCTACAACTTGATGATAACGAGGATAAGGTATAAGTAATAATATTTGCCACTAAAAAGTCCCACATACAAGGGGGAAGGGTCTGTGGGTTAGCAGAGAAGGAGGTGAGAGAAGGGAAATTGATCTTAAAAAGGGGGAACTGGGGGGGAGAGAGGTTGTGGGCGGGGTATACCATCAAAAACCGGAGCTAAGCCTCCCGTGAAGTTTTTCAAAACTGATAACACTGAGTCAAAGTTGCGAGTCCTCACCATGCCACCGTATATACAGGGAGAAACATGGATCACCATGAAAGCAGGTTGAAAGTCAACCTGGGTACTTATCCAATGGCGCATAAAATGTAGTTTCATATATCATTTACTTCTAGACATTCCCCGGATGAAGGCATCACGCCGAAATGCATTGGGATATGTAAGATTGTGATTCTTGTAAATACAATGCATCATTGAAATGAAAATGAATTTCGTGATGAAAATAAATGAACTTCAAACAATTAAAAATCCTCGAGCAACTTTATTGAAATCAGCATAAAAAAACATTACTAACATTGAGATACCAGTGCCCAGGGGACACACCCAATTTCTTAAGGGTCTGCAACTAAAATACTTATCCAATGAGGACATAAAGTTCTTCGTCCTCGTTAATCCCGAAAGGACTCTTGCTATCAAGGAGGATGTTATATCTCGACTTCAGGATTCTCAATTGTCAACTTTGTCAGTCCGTCCTTTATGTTTATGAGTATACACTACAAATGGTGGTTAGAAACAATGATTTTTAGGCTTGTGAAAAAGACTGTCTCGTTCGAAACGCGTTGCCTTTTAAATACACCTTGACCTTTGAACGTGATCCTGGAGTGTGACTCTTTCTTGTGGTGTACATTGCTGCACGAGATTTTTCTACGATATACGACTGGGCTCCAGCACCCGAAAGTCGCACCGACCCCGTCGTGTGAGGGATCAGCTGTTCATGAAGAGTTCTCAAATATTTATATATATATACATATATATATATATATATATATATATATATATATATATATATATATATATATATATATATATATATATATTTTTTTAACTACTCCTTCCCACGACGCCCCAGGAAGCATGAGCTGCACTCGAACACTTGGCAATTTTCATTATTAAGAGATGCACGGAACCAATGCTGTTGCGCTCCCTACGCGTTTCGGCAGTTAGCCTTGTTCGCGGGAAACAGCTACAATGTTCTTCCGGTACTTCTCAGCAATCCCACCTGCACAGCTTATATAACCCTCCATCTGGGCCGCTCCCAATGGAACGATGCATTGTGGTCTTTGGAGTCCGTAATAGAATGAAATCTTTGAAAAATGTTCATGGTCCGTGAAAAATAACATCCACAATTGAGGCCAGTGTTCCCTTTATAGACTTTATATTGTAAGTCAAAAAGGGCCCAGAAAACGCAGTAAATCTATGATGACACGGGCCGTCTATTCAAGATCTTTTAGGCGGCACCGTGTCGTTTATGTTGGTGGTGCAGCTCCTACCAGCACTCAGGCAGTGCCGTGAATACAGTTTCAACTACTCCTTCCCACGACGCCCCAGGAAGCATGAGCTGCACTCGAGCACTTGGCAATTTTCTTTATTAAGAGATGCATGGAACCAATGCTGTAGCGCTCCCTACGCGTTTCAGCAGTTAGCCTTGTTCACGGGAAACAGCTACAATGTTCTTCCGATACTTCTCAGCAATCCCACCTGCCCAGCTTATATAACCCTCCATCTGGGCCGCTTCAAATGGAACACTGGCCTCAATTGTGGATGTTATTTTTCATGGACCATGAACATTTTTCAAAGATTTCATCTATTACTGACTCCAAAGACCACAATGCATTGCTCCATTGGGAGCGGCCCAGAGGGAGGGTTATATAAGCTGTGCAGGTGGGATTGCTGAAAAGTACCGGAAGAACATTGTAGCTGTTTCCCGTGAACAAGGCTAACTTTCGAAACGCGTAGGGAGCGCAACAGCATTGGTTCCGTGCATCTCTTAATAAAGAAAATTGCCAAGTGTTTGAGTGCAGCTCATGCTTCCCGGGGCGTCGTGGAAAGGAGTAGTTAAAAAAAAAAAAAAATATATATATATATATATATATATATATATATATATATATACACACACACACACACACGTTCAAAAAACAATTACATGTTAGTAGTTATGGTTCTATAAACATAAAACCGTAGAAGCCTTGAAATTGATTAGTTATAGTATTCAACATACAAAATGATGCACACCATACCTCACACCTCTGCTATGGTTTGTCTTGGCAGACAGTTTTCATGTGCCACTGTCAAATTGGTATATAGAGCACTGTGAATGTTGTGAGTTACGGTGTGCATTGTGTACATCTGTAAGTTAATTGCCACTAGTGAACTGCAGCCTCTGTTGTGCCATTCATTACAGTGACAGTGTAAACACGGCTTCAGGCCTACCATTGTAGCCTGGCTGTGGCAGTTTAAAACTGCATTTCAACCTACAAAATAAACCCTCTTGACAGGCCAAAACCTCCCTTTTAAATATTAATAAGTCACACCTATGTAGGCTTTTGCGCCCACTAGGCAGGGGTGATGGTATTTAAAAGTAGGGCATGTAGGAATGTAATGTTAACATGTCCTTACCATGACTAGCACCCAAAAACTATTTTTCACTGTGACAGACTTACCTGTCCCTTGTAGAAAACCACAGTACCGATTAAAATCCTACTACTGTATCTCGGGATTGGGACTAGGTAGAAAATGATTACACAACTATTTTAATAGTTATTAAAATCAAATTCAATGGTGAAGTTGGGTTTTAAATAAATAGTAAGGTAAAGTAACTTTTAGAAAGTTAACATTTCCCTGTTTGAAGTTCCTGAAGGCTAAATGTGCATGTGCGTTCCGACTACTGGCAGCCAGTAATTAGCATTTGAATAGATGTGAAAAAGGTACGAAGTGCTTCCCAGGAACAAACAATCCTGACCTGATTGGGCAGAGATGACTCCTCTGAACCTCCCAAATATGCTGGGTGGATTGAATGCATAGCATTTGACAATGCAGTGTCAAACCCTGCTTGATTGTCAAATCCTGCATGACAGGCCTGCTGGATGTTTACCTATACCAACGGGGGGTGCACTTGAAAGGACGGGAAGCAGGATGCCCACAAAATCCCTGTGTATCCAATCTGTGGTTGCTGCAAAAACGTTTTTCTGTACCAGACTTCTGTCTTTGGGGTTATTGAGAGTACAGTGACTGCCCCAAACTGCATTTTAGTGTTAGATGCGGGAGGACAATAGCATTACCATAGTACACTCCCCGCACATACCCCCAGCTCTTAGGGCCCAACTTTAGTGTGGCTGAAGACTTTTGCCATCTTGAAAATGCCCAACGTGGATAGGGTTTGGGCCACAAAACATTTGGTTAGGTTGTGCCCAGGAGTCATTCCCACGCACGTACTCAATGAAGCTCAAAGTTCGGACCTCAAAACTTCTACATGTGGAACTCTGGTCAACGGCAGCATTTGGCAGCTGTTGACTTGACTGACCACTAACATTAAAGAAATGTAAAAAAAATGGGCAAGTATTTATGTAAAGGTCAATTGACGTTAAATAAAGGAAGTAACTAGGGTGCCCTGTACCGCTTAACTTTAGAAACAACTTCATTTTCAAAGACATCTTGCAACAAAACCGTAAAAGTATCATCAAGTCTGTTCAGAATTAAAAAAGTGCATTTCATTAACATGCAGAATCAGTTCACCTTTGTACATCCGACTATATCAGTGCATTGAGAAGTATTTTCTATAAAGTGATAGCTTTCAAACATGAATTTGGAAACATTTATTCTTCACCCACACTCTGATAACAAAGCAAATAGTGAACTAAGGCAAGTCAGTTGTTATGTGAACTCTTTGGGTGACCTGGGTTTGTATAATACATGAACAACATAGTTTATTAAATCAATCACAGAAGGTTTTATACAGCGGTCCTCATATGTGTTAATTAAGACAAAGGAGGTAAAGTGAAATAAAACAATTGCCTAGGATCACACATTTTGATAAAATGGAGAAGCTGAGATGAATCCCAAGTTTTTTGTTTTACATTGTGCAATTCAGACACTACATCTATATGCTTCCCTTCCCCTACACCCACCTTACCACCAACCCCTCCCCCTGAACACTCACCCCCGACTACCACCCTGCTGGCAATATTGCCACCCTCAGTCACATCACAGACCAATCTTTGTGGCCCCTCTGAAAATGTTTGCAAGTATCCATGCAGTAGCTCATGGTAGGCATAAGTGTGGCACCTCCAGGCACCCACTTCAGTACATTCCTGGACCTGAGGAGGATTAGAAGAGGGCTGAATGTGATGCCTGTGACTTGAGATGATCCCTAAAGGATTGGACCTGCTCTCTCAAGTAACCATGATAAACAAATAGACTCCAGATTCATAAGGCTGACCTTTGTTAAAGCTACAGCGACACAAAAAGTTTCAAGAGGCTTTTTCATGCAGCTGGCCAGCTGACTAGTGGCAACTGGAGCTGGAGCTGGAATGGACCTTGCTGTTTGGCTTCTGCCTGACGCCCTGCACGTATCTAAGTGTCTCCTCTGAGGTCCTGGGGGTTTTAGAAGTGTATTGCTGTGGTGGATTGGGACTTACAGAACTAAAGTCAGACTATAAAATCTTTGACCCGGATGAACATGGTTGTTGCAACCGACCTGCGCTCCTTCACAGTAAGCATCAAATTGCACCCAAGGTCCCAGTCTACAGCAACCATTAACAAGCTTCATGACCTATTCCTACTCAAAACTTTAAAAATGCATATCTCTTATTGGATATTTACCTCTTAAAATATATGTTTTGTCCCCAGGTGATGGGGCCTCAGGGGCCTGAAGGCCATCTCTACGCAGCAAACGCCAAGGGCTGTGTGGGGCTGCCAGCCTGCTGGGGGGTTGGCCTAAGGGTCTGGTGGCAGGCCAAACCTTGTGACCAACAACCTGCTGGACATGGCCAATGATAATCTATATTTCCACTTCCCCAGAATGCAGACTAAGTGTGGTTTAAACAATAGGGCTTACTTTTAATTTTATAAGGGATTTCATTACCCAATCATATACTGTTTTCTCATCACGATGAATCGTGGTATACCATGAAGCTTCTATGGTGTACCGTAGCACAATATATAACTATGTTTTTGTGCATTATAACTTTAACAGCACTGAACCAATTTAGATATACTACCAAAAATACCCTTTCTACCCCATAATCTAAATTTCGGTAAAATTTCATCTAAACGCATTTTCATGCTAGGTCTCTTTAAACTACATTTGATGACATAACCTACCACACCACTCCACTCCACTGTACGACACAACACTCCACTCTGTTGCAAGTCACTCCACTCTAAGATGCAACCCGCTTCTCCTTTCCATGCCATTGCACTCCCCTCCATGCCACACTACTGTAAGCCACTTCACTTTATGGTATTTCACCATACGCCATTCTACTCTATTCCACTCTGTGCCACTCCACTACACTCTACACTAATCTACTCTACGCCACCCCACTCTATGCTATTCCACTCTAAGCCACTCCACTCCATGACAATGCACTCTGCAGCACTCCACTCTTTGCTATTCCACTCTATGCCACTTCACTGTACACTATTTGACTGAACACAACTCCACTTTACGCCTTTCGACTCTATGCCACTCCACTCCACTTTACGCCACTCTACTCTACACAATTCAACTCTACGCCACTTCACTCTTCGCCATTCCTTCTATCCCACTCCACTTTACATAACTCCACTGTACGCCATGCTACTCTACATCAACCCACTCTACACCACTCTACACCACTCCACTGTATGCCACTCCACTCTACACCATTCCACTCTAAGCCACTCTACTCTATGCAACTCCACTCTTCATCATGCTACTGTACATCAACCCACTTTATGGAACTCCACTGTATGCTATTCGACCCTACACTACTATATGCCACTCCACTTCACACCACTTCACTCTAAGCCACTTTAGGGTATGCCGCTCAACTCTACACCACTCCATGCTATGTTAATCGACTGTATGCCACTCCACTCTATACCACTCTGCTTTACACAACTCAACTCTATGCTACTGCACTCAATGACACTCCACTCTACGCTGTTTCACTCTACACCATTTGACTCTGCGCCAGTCTACGCCACTCCACTCTTCGCCACTCCACTCTGGGACTCCACTCTGCACGACCCACTCTATGCCACTCCACTCTATGCCACTCTGCTCTACACCACTCCACTCAACTGTACCACACTTCACTCTACGCCACACCACTATATGCTTTGCCTCTCTATGCCACTCCACTCTATTCCACTCCACTCTGCGCCACTCCACTCTATGCTATTCGACTCTACACCACTAGATTTTACGCCACTCTACTGTATGTCACACCACTCTACCCAATTCCATTCTATGCCTCTTGACTCTACGCCACACCACTATATGCTTTGCCTCTGTATGCCACTCCACTCTAGTCCACTCCACTCTGCGCCACTCCACTCTATGCAACTCCACTCTATACCATGCTACTGTACATCAACCCACTCTATGCCACTCCACTCTAGTGTATGCCACTCACCAGTGGTGGCCAGCTCGAATCAGGGTTGGCGGGGCGGACGTGAGGAGGAAGGGGAATGTAAAAAAAAAAGAAACAAAACACTTACCTTATCGCCACGTCCCGCGTCTCTGCTCCTTCTCTCTTCCGTCGGACTCAGGCTGAACAGCAAGCAGGAAGCACACCCAGGCTCCCTTGACCAATCACAATGCTGCAATGCAGCAATGTGATTAGTAAGCACCCAGGCTCCCCTGACCAATCGCAATTCTGAAATGCAGTGTTTTGATTGGTCTGAGCGCCATGGTTCGACGCTCAGCCAGGGAATGGGGGCCTTGGCCTGTTCTCCATGTAGCCTGTGTGGAGAACATGCAAAGTGCGCATGATTGTTTGACCGGTCCCAGAGGGCCAGCCAAGCATTCATGCACACTCGGGAGTGGGCAAACCACTCCTTCCCTGCCCTGCTCTGAGCAGAGCAGCCCCGCCCGCCCTCCCGCAAAGCAGCTGGAAACAATAAAATGATAATAACAACAAGTTATCATAATTTTATTTTTATTTTCGTCACACTGCTTAAAAGCAGTGAGGCGACGCTCCTCCGCCTTAGCGGAGGAGCCACCACTGCACTCCACCTTACACTACTCCACTCTTTGCTATTCAACTGTACACCACTCCACTTTACCTCACTCTACTGTACGCACACCACCTTACCCAGTACCACTCTAAGCCACTTGACTACGCCACTCCACTCTATGCCATTCCACTCTACGCTGCTCCGCTCTACGCAACTCCATTCTATGCCATGCTACTGTACATCAACCCACTCTATGCCACTCCACTCTACGTTAATCCACTGTACGCCACTCAACTCTACACCACTATATGCCACTCCACTCTAAGCCACTCTAGTGTACGCCACTCCACCCTACGCTACTCCACTCTATGCTATTGGACTGTACGCCACTCCACTCTATGCCACTCTACTGTACACAACTCTACTCTATGCTACTCCACTCAACGACACTCCACTCTACGCTGTTCCACTCTACATCATTTGACTCTAAGCCAGACTACGCAACTCCACTCTACTGTATTCCACTCTATGCCACTTCACGCTATAGTATTCCACTCCATTCAACACTATTCCACTCTACGTGACTCCACTCTATTCCATTCCACTCTATGCCACTCAACTCTACGCCTCGGCACTCTACTCCATTCTACCACACTCCACTGTACAACAGTCTCCTCCACTGTATTCTATGACGGTCCACTTAATGACACTAGCTGACACTCCACCACTCCACTCTGTGATTTGAAACATTCAGAGAAAAAAACAAAGGTTAACGTTTAGTTATAGTTAGGAAAACTTTATTTATTCTCTCTGTACAAACCAAACTTAAACTACACAAATAGCAGAAATTCTAAAGTTATAGTTAATCCCTAAATGTATAATTTATTCACCACCTTCAAACTGGGAAACGACCTTTACAACACAGTCATTACATCGCACTACATTTACAACGCAGTCATTACATCGTAACATCCTTTACAACGCATGTCACTACAACGCAGTCATTACATTGCATGTAACTACAACGCATGACACTACAATGCATGTCACTACAACGCATGTCACTACAACGCGGGCATTACATCGCATGTCATTACAACGCATAGTACCCCTACACTATCCAACACTTACCCTACAGTTGCACCCCCTGGAATTAGAATAGTCATTTTTACCCCTGCACTATCCAACACTTACCTTAAATGCAATGTAATGGTATGCGTTGTAAAGGTATAATGTGATGTAATGGAATGCGTTGTAAATGTAGTTAAAAAAAATTTGTTGTAGTGGCATGCGATGTAAATGTATGCGTTGTAAAGGATGTTGTGATGTATAAAGTGCATGGTAAAGGCATGCGTTGTAAATGTATGTGTTGTAACATCATACATTCCTTCAAACTATTATAACTTTATTTACTCTTTCTATTCAAGGCAAACACAATATACAAACATTAGAAATTGTACGACTATAGTTGTACCTCATATTTAAAATATATGCACCACCTTCAAATTACTATAATTTGCTATCCACAATATATGAGCTAAATCCAATGCCTTTATATTATTTTTTTAACTTTATTTATCAGATTTTTCATTGCTTACAGTCACACAAGCAGCACATCATGCATAAACAAAATATCAGGTACCGTCAAACTTATCGCATAATAATACATTGTGGACAATTCGATAAGAACTCAACTCGCCACCACTTGTTACACTACTGTTCTATATGCATAGTACATCGACGGGTGCCTGCATCTATAACCTTATTAGTACTTTTCCCCGCATGGATAGCATGTGTACATTATGTGACCTTTAGTACCTTCACCCCCCCCCACGCCCCCCACTCTACGGTCTCTTGTTCTACATCTGTTTGGCTGGGTCCCTCCTGTTCCGCTTCACCAGTTACACTACGTGCCATATAAGTCTGGTACAGTCCCCATATGTCTTTGGGCCTGCATTTACCTGGAATTAGGGCATTGTAATTGTCTGATTGCGTGGAGCAATAAGCCAAGTCTGATTGCCAATCTGATATCTTGGGCAGCGGCCCCCGCATCCATCGCATTGCTATTCTGCATTTTGCTAATAATAGACTAATAGCAGCCAGTTTGCATCCTGATTTATGTAAGTCTTTGTCATAGCCTAGTAGTGCAACCAGAGGGTCTCTGGAATTGGAAGTTCTAGCATTTGCGTCAGGATTGAGAATACCTCCCTCCAGAATGCTCGGACACCTGGGCATTCCCACGCCGAGTGAATGAAACCTGCGTTCTCAGCCCTGCATCTTGGACATTGGTCATCTTCAATCAGACTGTACTTGTGTTGTCGAGATGGGGTGTAGTATGCCCTGTGGAGAAATGTGTAATGCATTAACCTGTGTCGCCCATTTTGTGAGATGGACTTGGTGTTTGCGTAACAGCGTGTCCACTGTGCCTCTGTGATTTCTATGCCCAGCTTCTCTTGCCATTCAAGCTGAGTTTGATGTGGAGTCAGGCTGGCACTCTTCTTGCTGAGGGCATATAGCATTGTAATGCCGCACTGCGGAGTACTGGCCTGTAGCAGAAATGTGTTTAACTTACTACCGATGCGTAATACACTTGGGAGCCCACCTACTTGTGCCTACTGATGGTCTCTGTCCGCCCTTCAATAGAATACTATCCAGGTGAGTATTGCTGCTGACGACTATAGATACTGCAGCATTTTGCCTCTGACTACAATTACAAATCAATCATTCCTCGTGTGCATTGTTATGCCCCCCTAGCACTCACAATATAACAACTTGTACATCTGCATGACATAAATTGGGGCACGCCTATCAAGAACACTTAACCATTATAATTTTCCAAATGTTACCATGGGAGGCGCCAATACTGCCAGTCCAATTAACCAGGATGCCTCTTGTGTCTCCTTTCTTGCCCACTGGCTTCTGTGAAGGTTTCTTGTTGTTGTCTTTGCCATGCTTTTTAGGGCTTGCTGCTGTTCTTGAGGGTTGTTGTATATCTTGGCCTTACCATCGAAAATCACTCTCAATCTGGCCGGATATAACATAGAATATTCTAGTTGCAGCTCCCTCAATTTGCGATACATGGGGTAAAGTCCGGGTACAAAGCCAACTCCGAGCCTTCATATTCCAATTCCTACAGCTCCCTGGCGTGACGGAGTGCTGCATCCCTAGCCCAGTAGTTCAATAATCTTCCTACCAGGGGCCGAGGGGGAGCCCCCGGGGGCGGCCTGGGGGCAAGCGAGCGGTGGGCGCGCTCAACTATGAAAACTGGTGAGAAAGTCTCACGTCCCAGTAGAGCCACCAGGAGCTGATCTGTGAATGACTCAATATTGCTGATTACTGTGGATTCCGGTAGACCTAGTATGCGCATGTTGTTGCCCCTGGAACGCGCCTCCAAGTCCTCGGTCTCATCACGCAATGTTGCCAGTATTTTGCTCATTTGTTTCTGCACTGTTCCGGCCTCAACCTGCGCGTCCTCTGCCTCAGACACGCAGCGCTCTACCATGTCCAACCTTTCAGCATGCTTATCCACACGTTCATACATGCTTTTTATTCTGTACGATAAAGAGTCAATCTTACCATCTATTGAGGCCAGACTTTGTTGCAAAGGCAGGAAGCGTTTGGTGGTGGATTAAAGAAACATGAAATGGAATCAAGTGTACAAACCCTTGGTGTTCGGCAACCTCGACCTTCGATAGCGCCTGCCACAGGATTCTGAACAAAACTTTGGGCCCAGCACTTATTGTTTTACACCTTGTGTCAGAGATAGCTACATTTATTCTAAAAAATCACCCCAAACATGAAAATAAGGACAAGGAGAAATATGCTGGATTCATGTAAACGAGTTTACAAACCTTTTCTATCATGTTTTTTAATGTTTAATTCTGATTGTTAGTGCTTAGCAACAAAGTAAGTGCTGATCATCAGAATGAAATTGAGCCCCTCTGTTGGCAAATAAAAGGTAGCATCCTCGCAATTGGCTTTCGGTATAGTCCCTCTGCTGCGCCTGTGTAAAAGCTTGACCACGTGCTGATTTACTGCAGTGAAAATGTTTGACATACTGTTTTGGTCATTATGCAAGATGGGCCCTTCGCAATACGGGCCTGGGCATTTTCAAAGCGTGCAGCGGGCAGTTGACTTGCTGGAGTGTGTGAGCATGACTAAGACATCCCTGGACAGCTTCCATCATCATTGGCAGGCCCTCTGGTCACAGTATGAGAATGGATGAAATCTAAGGGCCCGCCCAGGCTCGGGCTGGAACTAAAACTAGCCGTGGCACAAATGATCTTATAAGCGCTGCTTTCCTCCGCCCTCTCTCTCTTTCCTTCCATCAATTGTCTTCCTCTTCTCTTCTCTCTCCTCGCCTCTCTCTCTGTTCTCTCTCTATCCTCTATCTTTCCTCACACTCCCTTTCCCTCAACTCGTTCTACCTATCCCTCCTCTTTCTCTTCTTCTGCCATTTCTGTGGCAGATGAAACAAAAGCACAAGAGTTATAGAGGGTCACAGAGGTGGCTACGGTCTCCAAAAACTGGCTTCCAGTGGCTGCAGGAAGCCTGGGGAATTCCCAATTAGATAAATGGCCAATCCGTCTTTGGGCCCGTCTAGGATGATTCAGAGTTTAACAGGGTTCTCCAATGTTTTTACAAGACAGCCCCACTGATACTAAAGTTTCATGCTCATCACTTCCCATGGGATCCATTTCAATTTGCATTCATTATATGTAAACGTGTGTCTTGTAGCTAATAGCTATCAGAGGAATCTGACGTTGATTTCAGGTTCATTGACCAGCACTGGGATCACTGCTGTGAGGAGTAGGTCACATACCAGACAGACTATTCATGTGGTCTAAAGAGTGCACACCTAATCAGCTTTAAATGGTGTGGAGTGCCACAGGGAGAGCAGCTTACCAGCAGAGTCAAAGGCTGCTTAGGTTTCTACAGCTGGGCGCGACACTTGACTCACCATGGACAACCTTAGAGGCTGAACACTGAAACTGTTGTAGCGGCTGAACTAAGTGTTAAGTGAGGCACTTCTACCCTCCTGGGAGACATATAATGTATAAAAATTGTAGCACTAATGTGTGTGCATAGAACAGGGGGAAAGGATAGCCCATGGCATCCTCAAACTTATTCTTTGAGATTAAATCCGAATTTGTTGAGTTTTAGAAAAGGTCTGAAAACATGGCTTTTCTCTGGATAGGTGAGATACAAATCCCTTCCCTTATCTGTACCTCCTCTGAATATGAGATCATCTGTGCTTTTTTATTAATAATTTGGAGCCAAGATACCCGTTGAGTGAACGTTTGCGCTTTACAAATGTTTTAAGAATAATAATTTGCAGCATCCCTCTGTGAAATAGCATGGCTTTGGTCTGATAGTGAGTCAGTATGCCTCCCCCTAAAGGGGTGTGGCTTGCATATTGTGACACGGGAACGTGCCTGTTTTTGAGTTTGATGAAAAGTGTACTTCCCCTCTACTTCTCTATGATATATCCATCCCCAGTGCTCTAGGAGTGTCCAGTACATTGGAAAATCAAAATATTAACCGCCACTTCCAGGACCAACTTGTTATGAGCGCATTTTAAGAACCGAATAATGCAGGATGTTTTTGAGACAAGCAGCAGTTTTAAATGTAACCTCATTCATATATGACCCAAATTCTTTCCAGTCAGAGTGACTGAAAGATCGTATTTTTCTATATTGTAATTAATTCCTGTGACATTTACTATGTTCTCAGAAACCGTGACCCATACCCCAAGAGAGGTGGAAAAAAACAGAAAATGCCCACCAGGCTTTCCGCATGAGGCGCGCATCCACTACACCAGAAAGGCATCCTTCGATAAGGGGCAGGCAGGGGGGCGGAAGAGTGTCATGGCAGTTACTAATAATGGCAGATTCTGATGTCACAGTTAGAGAATGTGTAATAATAGTAACTTGAGATATAACGCGTTGGCTGACAGAGTCTTGCCGTTTCGTGGCGCTGAAAATAACAGTTGGTATTTCTACCCAACTGGACAACACACACTTTTTCTAAATCATTTAATGGTAAAAGGGTGAGTTAACCCATCTGGAATGTAAATCGGACTGACATTTGCAGGGGGCATTCAATCTGCTTACTGTTTTATGTTTGTTTTTAATTATGTGCAAATAACTGAAATGCTTCTAAGCGCTAAAGCATCAGAAATGTTCTTGGTTTCAGCGCTTTGTTGAGGCATACTAATCTTTGCATAACCGCATTTTAGACACAAGAACACTTCCGCTTTACAGGCACTCATGCCCTATTCCCTTCTGTTCATTGGTTAAGCCTTACCCCAGAGCTCAACACACAATATCAAAGGCCGAATTGGACAGCTACCAAACGGAGCCCCACTTCCACTTTTGCCCCTTTAAAAGCCCCAGGCCTGTGCACCACTAGGGGGTGAAACACGTGCTGGCTATACATCAGAAGAAAGGGATTGGATCAACTGAAAGAGAATAAAAAAAGTCATTATTTTCTCCATTGTACCTGTGTTTGTTCTCTCAGTGTCTCTCGAAGTCAGATTTATGTACTATTTACGAACATTGTAATTTCCGAACCTTTGTAAACAGTACTGACTTTTGGTAGGCATGGGGGTCTAACCCACATATTGGAAATGCATGAAAAATGTATTAATGCGAATAGGCAACTTAGAAGTACTGTAGGTTCCAAGGGCCACTCTCGCTTTAGAACACTTGCAACTGGAAACTCTTACCACTTGCAGAATGTCGACTAATAAACAGAATATAAAAACAATTTCCAGTGTCAACTTTCTTTTCACAAATCAACTAGCCGCAAACTTGTATTTTACACAGTACATGACATATGCATACATAGGTCTAGAAAACTGTGCACAAGTTATTTGCTTTTTACTTACCAGCAACTTACACCTGTTTATTCCTACCTGTGGAAGTTCTGACTGCAGACGGCAGGTATTTCTGTTCATAAGGAAAATGGGCATGAATTACACCCATGAAAGAGCATATCTTTTAAGGAAGCTTTGCCATGTAGAAAAATGCAGGGGGGAAGAAGCTTCATTTTATGAATTAAGGAGAGGAACTGCCCTAAGTAAGGATATCTTAAGGGACTGTCTTTCTCTTGATTATTCCAACTGCATTTGCCGGCTCAAGTATGTCAGAGAAACTCTTACCAGCTTGGGAAGGTTAGATCTATTTGAGAACCCGAGAACATTTGCAGGAGGGACCTTCACTGGGTGAAGGAGAACTTTTTTAGAAAGCACATTTGGGATAGATAAGAAGTAGAGCTGAGAATCCAGTGCCCGAGTGCACTCCTTATCGAAAACCTTGCCTTTAACAGAGCCCTATTTTTTATGATATAAAAGCACCCACAACCGTTTTCTATTATGCAGTTTCATTTGGATCTCTTTCACTACCTTCTGGCCCACCCTCGTGGGGTGCACAAAGGTCAGTAGCCCCCACCTTGTGGCTGCAAAGGGAAGTCTCCACAGAACAGAATAGGATGCATTTTTTAATGTTCTGTAGTTTTTAGGAGGTACCAAGAAAGTCTTTTATTATTCCTATTCTTAAGAAAGCAAGTTGTATGCAGGTTAGACCCGCTTTTATCTTTTTTCAATTACTTTCAAACAATACTGTATTTTAAGTTCTTAGCTTTTTAAGGGCTGCAATTAGGCTCAGGTCCAGCTGTGACTAGCGATCCATGGACAAATTGTGGGCACAGTGTTGTTTAGAGATCTTTCTTCATAAAGCCCCTGTTATTTATCTTGCTTTTTACAGGGCCAGGATGGATGGTTATGGTTGTGACATGAGATCCCTTAATTATTTATTTAGCATCTTATGGGACTATGATGAATGGTTTTATCATTTTGACAAGACTGTTTTTAACATAGTCCCTGTAATCCATCTTCTATTTTATGGTGCCTTGATGAAGGATCTTACTGTTTTTGACATAATATTTTGTTCATTCCGCATTTTTGGACTTTTGATGATGTTATTTTATTTCTGGATCCATTTAATTTTTAGATATAAGTTTTGAGGCTATGGATACACAGTATTGCCACCTTTTAGCCTCTGATACTAATTTTTAACAGTGGTTGCTCAACTTTGTAAAAAAACGAATAGTTTTGTTGATTAATTGGTTGAATTAAGGAGAGATTATGCTACTTCAAAATCAGTGGTGTAGCAAGGGGGCCCAGGGGTGCAATCCGCCACTAGCGGCACAAGTTTTGGGGGCAGTGGCCCCCCACGCTCTTACCTACCATTTTGAGAAGCAATCACCAGCCCCCCCGCACCCCCTGCTCTTCAATGCGGCCACTGCGGGGCGGCAAACGCAGGAACCACCACTGGCGGACAAAGGGCTAGCTACGGCACTGTTCTAAATCATATAATATCTGCCTCCGGTTTATAAATGTGCGGTTTAATTACAAGAATAGACACCCTATTGGGAAGTGATAATATTGTCCTAAAATGCAAAGCAGCTTTCTGGGATCTATTGATCCGACCTTTGAAAATTTTAGCAGCCATGTTGAAAAATGATAGCAACCCCAAACAGGTTTAGCAACCCTCTTCAGAAGTGCTGGTACTCTCCATAAAAGGTAAAGCAACCGTACTGCGAAGTGGTGGGCCAGTCTATCTAATTGAATATGGCAAGATAGTCTAACAAACTTACGACATGTAGTGTGACCTGCAGGACCCAAGTTCATATACTGGCAGTGCCACTTTTGACTGTAATTCAGTTGAGGTTGAAGGGTTGAAAAATTAGATACCATTAAACTGGGTAATAGTACCATCTGTTATTTACAGTGCTTAGAAACAACTAACATAAGCTGAGAAATGTTACTGCAATGTCCGACTGCAAATGCGGACACTGTGCCACTACCATAAGACGTATTGCGGCTCTGCTTAGAAGTGCTGGTATTGCTGATGCTAAGCTTAATAGACAAAACTGTCAACAAAGAAAGGCAGTCTTCATTGTCTTACTGGATTGCCGATTAGCAGCATTTCTGCTGGTTCAGAGGCTGGTTAAAATACCCATGCGCTGTTGAATGTAGTGGAGAGGAGAGCAGTAGTCATCAGATACTTTTGACTAAGCAGTGAGAGAACTACAGCCTTCGCTCTTTCTTCCCACCCCAATCACCTCAAGCCCTGTTTGCGTTTCTCAATGAGTCGTAAGGCTTGCTTCGGTCCCCTGCCTTCTTCAATCTGTATCTCGAACCACTGGGCAACAATATCAAGGAATTTCCTATGACCATTATACAGACGATACCCCATTATATATGATGGCCACTTTCCCAAAAGATATCTCTGTGATGGTGCCCAGCTTTGTCAACACATAGGGCCACATATATGAAGACTGCATTTTGAGATTACCAAATAGCAATTTTTAAGAAATAGCTATTTGGTAATTGCAAAAAGCAATGTAACAAACCAGACAGGAAACAGCCATTCCATAACTGTGATTCCTTAAAAATTGCAAACGCAATTAAAGAATCACTATTTGAAATTGTGACTCCATTCATTCCAATGGGTCTCAAGGTCAATAGGTACGAATGGTCTTGCTTTACCTAAATTGCGATTACCTAATTGGTAATTGCAAATTAGGTAAAGCAAAGGCAAGGTGCACGGGGCCTAAGGACCCCTGCCCCCCCCCCAAAAAAAAAGGTACCCATGTAAGGTACACACAAGCCCTAGGGGCATGTGTGCGCTACATGGCATTTTGGAAAAGGCATAATTTTTTAAAATTTCCGAAATGGCTCATGTTTACCATCAGATTGAAATCAATGGTAATAGCATTTCCTAAATGCAGAGTTCGCATTTAGGAAAGGCTTCTTACATGTGCATTACAGAATCACAAATTGCAATTCCCTATTTCCATTCGCAATTTAGGTAACCGCAAAAAATTCTGATTACCTAAATTGCGAATACCAATGCCTTTCACACATTCAGAAAGGCCCTTTTGTAATCGCAGATGGGCGTATTTAGCGATTTGCACCGTTTGCAGATGCAAAATACTTTGATACATGTGGCCGATAATGCTGGTTGACTGCTCATCACCTCAAATTCAACTGGAACAAAACCAAAATTCTACATTTTTTTTTAATACTATTTTTCCACGTCATGTCTTTATTTCACTCACAGTTTGGCGCTGTTCCTCTACTATCATTGAAAAGGCCAAGTCTCTGACATTTACACTTGACAACAGACTCAAACTTCATAAACATATTAACAAAACAGCTAAAATGCTTACCATCAACTCAGTCTTGTCCTGGTTATTAACCCCTTCTTTCTGGCGTAAGACCTCAAAGACGTAGCCCTAGTATTTTGTAGCTTATGAAAATTCCATCTTTTTTGGTATTGACAAAAGCTATCAGACCCCTCTAAAAGCCTCCCTTAATGCGGCAGCTCTTCTGATATCGGGGATCAACAGATGTAACCATAACACCCATATTTTATGCTCTTTGAGGTGGCTTACCATTCAGGTTAGATCCACCTGGAAATCTGCATGTTTACTGCACAGAGGCCTACACGTCAGTCTATCTCATTATCTGGCCAAGGAGCTGAAGCTCTCAGGAGATTCAAACCAAAGTTGCTGTTTGTGGACCTTTTTATTGGACATTTAAGTTTTCAAAAAAAGAAGGAACATTGAATCAATCTTTCTCCGATTACATCCTGAAGTCTGGAATGTGATTCCACCAGCCATCCCGACCACAATCTCCTTCTCAACCTTCTAGTAGGCTCTGAAATAATATCTTATGGACCTTAACTTGCCTCCTTAATGATACAATGATGTGCTGTTTCTAGCAGATTGTATCCCTTGAGGGTGTTTACATATTAATCTCAGTTGTATTAATGCATTACTTTTTGTACAAATTCTAATTATACTCTATTACTTGACAGGTCCTTGAATTGTACAGATAGCTATAATTTGTTGCTGATCCACGGTTCAGTTATTTGTGCTATCATCTTATGTAAACAATGAACAGGTTTTATGTGAGGTGCTGTTACAAATGCGTCTGGTATACTTTTTTTTACGATAAAGTTAATTGCATAAATTACTGTAATTTGCTGCTGAGTTACAGCTCAGTTATCTTTGCCATCATCTCTTGTAAATCATGCACATGCACTACGTAAACGTGCTCAGCAACTCACTGTCAGGAACGTATTGTCCAAAAACATTACGTACATAAATAACTTAATGCACACAGTAAGGATTATGTTCTTTCCCCTACAGACATCTGTTTGTCACATGTAGTGCTGTAGATTCACATGCTTTGCAGACTCCCCCTCCATCTAGTGCTGGGCTCAGACTTGTACAACTTGTTTTTGTTCAAAGAAAGTCTTTTGAATCACGAGGTATAGTGACTCCTTCCTTATGCAGTATTGCGCATGAACATCGACCCCAAAGTTAGATTGTTGTCCTACTCAGCGGGTGTAAGATAGATAGTAAAGTGAAGCATAAAGATGTTCATGTAATAAGCAAGAGAAAATAAAAAAAGGGAGTAGGGTATCTGCACCAACCCAGTGCTTCCAGAGATGAGGGTGGCACATGTGCATCTACAGCACTACATGCCACAAACAGACGTCTACAGGGTATGTAACATATTCTGTTCATAGCATGTGTAGCTGTAGATACACATTCTGTGCATAGACTAGAAAGCAGTTCCCCCTGTAAGGTTGAGGCTAGTCGGAGGATATTACAGAGCACTGAAAAAGTGTACGTAGAACAGCTTCTCCCACCTGGGACTGCTGTTTTGCAAGTACGTCCACACAATAGTGTTTAGCAAAAGTGTGTGATTTGGACTAAGTAGCAGCCTTACAAATGTCCACAATTGGAATATTGCCTAAAAAAGCAATTTAATCTACTTTTTTCCTAGTAGAGTGTGGCCTTGGAGGTGCTACAAGTTGTATTTTAGATTTGACATAACATGTTTGAATACACCTGACAAGCCAGCGAGCAATTCCCCGTTTTAAAATAGCCGTCGTCGTCCATCTACATGGTTTAGAGAAGGCTACAAATAACTGTTGAGTTTTGTGAAATGTTTGGGTCCTATCTATATAGTACATAATGGCTCTTTTAAACATCTAGTGTATGAAGTCGTCGTTCTGCTACTGTTGTTAGATGGGAAAAGAAAACTGGTGATTCCATGGTTTGGTTGAGGTGAAAAAAAGATATCACCTTGGGTAGTAATTTTGGGTTGCTTTGAAGAACTATCTTGTCAGAATGTACTTTGAAAAAAAGTTCCTCTAGATTTAACCTTGAATCTCCCTTACACGCCTAACAGAGTTAATAGCGACAAAGAAGGCTTTATTCCATGATAGAAAATGCAACAGACAAGAATGAAGGGAATCAAAAGGGGCCCCATTAATCTTGTAAAAACTATATTCAAATTCAAGGATAGTATTGACGGTAGTCTGACTCTTTTCAAACCGTCCATGAAATGTTTGACTACAGGGATCCTGAAGAGGGAGGACTGTTCCCTGTTTTTTAGGTATGCTGCCACTGCTGCCATATGTAAGCAAATAGATGTGTAAGCTAGTCCTGAGCATTGCAATTAAAAAGGAAGGAGACAATGTCCTGGGCCTGTGGTTGATCTGTTTAGGAAGACATTAGTGTACAAATCTCTTCCACTTTGCTGCATAGCAACCCCTAGTGGTGAGGCAACCTGTTTTCCCGAGGCTATCCATGCACTCTGGGGGTAAATTAAGCTACCCAAATCTAGGATTTCAGGAGACAAATCACTAGGTTCAGTTGCTTTGGATTGGGATACTTTAGATTTGCCTGATCTTGAGAGAGAAGGCCCAAATTGTTGCAGAGCTTTGGATGAGGAACTAGGGAGAGCTTGAGAAGGGTAGTGAACCAGGGTTATCTGGTCCACAGGGGAGCAACTAGAATTAGTGTAAGGGAGGTTTGCCATAGTTTCCAACTACATATGGAAGTAGTGGGAGAAATGGAAAAGCATAGGAAAATATCCTCGAACAGTTATTCCATAGTGCATTTCCCTTGGACTGTGGGAATCTGGAGGGAAAGCTTGGGCATTTTGTGTTTTTGGTGGTTGCGAACAGGCCTATGTCGGAAAAACCCCATATTTGAAAGTATAGGAGTTGGACTTGAGGGTAGAGTTTCCACTTGTGGAATTGTTGCTGCAAAGTCTGCAAAGTCATTGTCCACTCCCGGTCGATGCTCTGCTAAAAGGTGGACTTTGTGGTGTATCCCCCATCAACAAATACTCTGCTAACGTGGACAGTTGGGGTGAGTATTGTGCCCCCTTGTTTCTGAAGAAAGTACATGGCAGTCATATTAGGACTGTTTTGTGATTAATGCAGCGGAAAAATGCCTTGACTGCTAGTTGAATCACTAACAACTCCAGGTAAATTATGTGCAATGCTTGTTGTTGGGGAGTCCACAGACCTTGAACATTCATGTTTTGTAGGTGTGCTCTCCAACCCATGAGATATGCATCTGTGGTAACGGTCACTTGTGGAGTGGGGTCTAGAAAAGGCCTGCCCTGATGCACATTTTTCTGTTCCACCACTTCAGAGAGTGATATGCACTGGCCTTTAATAACACTAGATCCTCCCAGCGACCCTCTGCTTGTGACCATTGCTCCACTAACCACTCTTGGAGTGGACACATGTGAAGCCTGGTGTGTAGTACAGTGGGGATGCAAGATGCCATCATCCCTAACAAGCGCATGACTTTGCAAACTGTTTTTTGATGAGTTGGCTGAAAAAGAGGCACAAGAGACTGAAAAGCTTGGATTCAAGTGGGGCTGGGATAGGTTCACCCTCCCACTCAGTTTAGGATTGCCCCTAACAAGGGTTGAATTTGTAATGGCTGTAGATTTTATTCTCCCAGGTTTATGGTAAAGCAAGATTGTGGAGTAGCTCCAGTGTTTTCTGTGTGTGAGCAAGACGTTGTTTATTTGCACTCTTTATGAGCCAATTGTCCAGGTAAGGGAATACATGGACGCTGCTACTCTGTAAGTGAGCTGCAACCCCCTGCACACATTTAGTGAAGGCCCAGGGTGCTGTGGTGACTCCAAAGGGTAGAGCTCTGAATTGATAATGTTGGCAACTTACAACAAACCTGAGATAACACCGATGTGCTGGGTGGATTGGTATATGGAAGTAGGCGTCCTTTAAATCCAGGGCTTACTGGAAGTCGCCTTGTCTTAGGAACGGTGTGCATCTTGGAGACTAACCATGTTGAAATGCTCTCATTTGATGTACTTGTTGAGAGGCTGCATGTCTAGGATGTGCCTGAGAGAACCATCCTTTTTGGGACTGAGTAAATACAGTGATTACACCCGCTTGTTTCTGTGGTGGCGCTGGCTCTATGACTCCTTTTTGTAATAGACCCTGTACTTCCTCTTTGAGAAGGTACATATGTTGCGGGTAGAGGGAGTGTGGTCGTGGTGGCATTACTGACGATGTTGCAGTGAGTTTCGAGGCATTACCCGTGCTCCACAATATCTAGGACCCATTGGTCGGAAGTGATATTGCGCCATTGTAGTTGGAACCAATGCATTCTTTCCCCGACAGATGTTATGTGGTCGGGGGAGGGAAAGGGAGTGACTGTTTGGTAGGTGTGGCAGATTTAGCTGCTCCTCCCCTACCTCTGCCTCTGCGGTTATGCTTTCTGTAAGACCCTCTAAAGTACCCCCTATTAGGTGGGGTGTGCTGTTGCTGCCTTTGATAAGTGGTGTGCGTCTCTGGGGAAGTGGTTGCTGGAACCCCTACAAAATTGTGAGCAACGGAAAGTGGTTTGAGGGAGTGGAGACTGTAAAGCTCCCATTGCCTTGGCAGTGTCAGTATCTTTTTTGATTTTCTCTATCATCTGATCAACTTGAGGACCAAAAGATGTTCTCCATCAAACTGTAAGTTGATCTGATGCTGTTGAACTTTTGGCTTAAATCGGGAGAAGTTGAAGCCAGGCATGCATCCTAATAAGGAAGGTTGAGTTAACCCCTCGTGCTGCAGTGTCTGCCGCATCCAGAGCATACCTGATGGAACCAAAGAGATGTTTTGACCTTCTCATACTATTTCTTGCGGTCTTTGTCTGTATTGGTCTGGTAGATGCTGTATATGCTCTTCCATCTCATCCAAGTGGGCACAATCATACTTTGTCAACAGTCCCATGGAATTGGCAATCTATCAATTTTTTATTTTTTTTTAAAGAGTTTTATATAGCGCGAACTAGAGCCAAAGATATCAGGAATCAGAGCGCTTTACATGAGCACCAGTTCCCTTATAGATGGACACGTTCATTTTTTTTGTTAGGCACAGGAGATTACGTGATTTGCCCAGAACCACCGGATGTTGAGCATCGTTGCCGAGACTCGAACCCGGTTCCCCAGCTTTGAGGTCGAGCACTTTAGCCGTAAGTCTACATCCTCTCCCATCAATGGGTTGCATATTGTACTGCAACTCTCTACCCTGCTTCATCATATTTTTTGCTTTCCCTATCTGGGGGCAGGGCAACTCTAGTCTCTTGTGCATTAGATCTTTTACCTGCAGCATGCACGACTAGAAAGTCTGGTGGGAACTGACCAGTGATGTATGGTGGATCAGAAGGCTAAGGCTTATATTTTTTATCGACACTTGGTGTAACAATTCTAGCCTTCACAGCTTCTTTAAACACATTATGCATAGACTTGAGCATGCCTTTAAACATTGGCAGAAACTGGGTGGTCCTTTGTGTGTGTGTGCGTGTGTGTGTGTGCGTGTGTGTGTGTGCGTGTGAGTGTGAAGGGGTTTCTACCAAGATGAAAGCCCTCCTCTTTTTGTGCAGATTGAAGGTCTACTTTGTGGAAAAGCACTGCCCTTTGAATAGTAGGTGGTGTCATCAGGGGGAGAAGGTTTTTCCGGATACAATTATGGATTGCTGGATCCTGTAGATACCACAGCGTAGTCCTTCCATGGATCATCCTGTGGATTCTGGGTAAAGGGAACATCATCGAAACCGACTGAAGGGGACTAACTTACCCATTATATGAGTGGTAAGACACCTGTGGTAATGGGGGTTGTAGTGGAGGTCGTGGTTGTGGTGGGGGAGGAGAGTTGGTGGCAGTGGAGAAGGTGGAGGAGGAGGTGTCAGAGGAAGTGGAGGGTAAGCAAATGGTTGTGGTAGGAGGCGTTTACCCCTGGCATGTCTTTTTTTCCTGCTTAGGAGGTGGTGAGTGCTCCATTGGGATTTGTTCCTCAAAGATGAGCTGTCTCTTTTGAGGAAGAGTCTAATGGATCTGAAGTGGAGGCTTGTTGATAATTTTCCCTGTATAAGGATGAATACCTAGCCATCGTAGTGCAAAGTCCAGCTCTTCCTGCAGATGTTCAAGAATCTGCTTCTGTCCTTCTGAGACCGCTTTAGAGAGGCAACAGTGTTTTGCTGGTTGTCTGGACTTCAAAGTTATCTTTGAGGCTGATGTGTGTTTCGGCTCTGGAGTTAGTTTCCCTGTCGGCAGCTATTTCAACTCCGATGCAGGGGTTGGCATTGAGCTTATCCTGGAACCTGAAGTGAATTTCTGTGTTGATGGGTATTTCGGTTCTAAAGCGTCTCTCAATGTCAAAGATGTTGCTGACATCGAGGAGGGTTTGCTTTTGAAGTGCTGACTCAGTGCTGGAGTAGGCCCTGATATAAATTCCGAAGCTTAGGATCGGTGCCAACCAGGACTCAAAAGCAGTGACGGTTGGGTCAACAGAGAACATGGGCAGAAAGCCCGGCCTCTGGAGGGGTGGTGAGTGCCTTGGTCGGGTGCGGTACTCACTGCATGGCGCCATATTGCTGTGTCAAAGCCAGCTGCCGATCTGGGTCTTCAGACTCCTATATGGACTCTGGTTCCGGGCTGAATGCTGTTACCCACCCAGCATCGATTTCCTTTTTGGTTTCCTCCTGTTGAACATCTACTCTGAAGAGATAGGGGATCTACTCACCCCTTTGGTGCTCCATTGCGTGTCGTGAGTTTATTTGGTCTTGATGATTCTGGATGGTTTTCTTGGACCTGCACGCAAGGCAGATGGAGCAGGAAGACTCGTTGTGTTCTGGGGAAAGACACAGGTTGCAGACTAGGTGCTGGTATTTCCACGAGTACTTGGAGTGGCACTGTGGACAGTATCCGAAGGGTGTCTTTTACATTACCCTGTGACCATTCTCGAAGGTGAGAAGCAGTGAAGAAGGCCCATTCAGGCCACACCCTTGCCTGGGGAGATGTCTCTTGAAGCAGAAACCGTTGACTACGGCATAGTTGAATGGAAGAAATGGATGCGCAGATTGTTATTTAACTATCGGAAACAGAGAAAATTCCTGAGGCTCCGACAAAGTCTGCCACGCAGCATCAAAACGGGGCATTGATGAAGCATGTCCAAACCTGATGGCGGAAGAAATCATCTAACTATGGAGTTGATGTTCATGCGTAATACTGCATAAGGGAGGAGTCACTATACCACGCGACTCAAAAGACCCTCTTCAAACAAAAAAAAACAAGCTTTACATGTCCAAGCCCAACACTAGAAGGCAGGAGTATGCACAACATGTGTATCTATGGCTACACATGCCACGAACATCTGGCGTTTCACTTTGGTGACATTCATTTATTGGACTAAAGGAAAATACTGCTTGAGATTTTAATACTTAATGATAGGTACGACTGAGGTCATGTCAAATTGAAAATTTCACAGCAGACTTCACAGTTCGTACCTCATTCTTTGTCAGTCCACAGCACACCAGGTGGGAGGATAGGGGAGAGGAGAGAGAGAAATGTGGGAAATTAGGTAGTGGAGATGAACAAGCTGACAATGGTCCTTTACATATTGGGAGGATGCAATGGCGATTTAAAGTCTAGACAGACAAAAGTATGGCAATTTATGCTTTACGGACAGTGTACATAAAGAATTGAATGAGTGCTTTATATCCAGTGGGGAAATGGGAATACACAACTGGCAATGTATGAATTACAAACAAGTAGGGAAATGTAGATATTGCATGACACTGTCATAATTCTAATGCGTGGGCCTGTTTGATGAATAACATAAGGGTAAGGCATAGCGTGCGCTTGCCCTATCACCCTGAGCAACAGCACTGGCATATGCATCAATGGGCAACCCTGTACCTTCTCTCACACCACCACACAGTGAGTAGTCGCCTTGCACACACTAATCATCCTTGGCATATTTAAGCTTCATTGATCACTTTTGAAGGGCTGGAAACCTGAGCACAACACTGACATATCTGAACAGCAAGGTTGACAGGTTAATACTTTGAGCACCAGAAGACTATTTGCACGCTGCACCCACCTCTTTCCCGCTAACATGGAAGGTGTCTTCTCCTGCACCACCTGCTACTTCTCTTGTGTGCCCCTTCACCCACCTTACCTCCTTCACTGACGCTCACAACAAACCCTGCACAACACCCCTCGAACAACACACACCCCACCATGACCTGCCTCCTTCCCAACACCCACTCACTCGTCAGCCACAACATCGAAATCTGGGACCTCCTGCACAACTTCTTCCTGGACCTCCACTTCCTGATCGAAGTCTGGCTCACCCCAACATCGCAGTGGCGATCCCCCTCTAGCTTCAGGATCGTAACACAGGACAGAACCTTCAAACCCAGAGTAGGGATAGCCTTCATCTTTAAAGAAAACATCCACTGTTCCAATAAATCTGTGAACTCAAGAGACCTTCTGGAACACCTGACCTTCAAACTATGCATATCCAGCAACACCACATAGTGAAGAGTCCTCATATACCGACCGCCTGAACCATGATACAACTTTAGTAACACAATCTCAGACTTCATCGCCCACTGCTGCTTGACTCCAGCTCCTTCATCCTACCCGGCTATCTCAAGTACCACCTGGAAGACCACAAAGACCATAATACCAACAGCCTCCTGGAACACACTCGGACTCACCTAACAAGTGAAGGACCCCACCCACTCTGCCAGACGTCTCCATGACCCTCTCTTCCCCATCTTCACGGACATGTTGGTGGACTAGCACATCCCCCTTTCCTGGAGCAACCACCCAATCATCTCATTCTAGGTGATCGTCCCCTACCAAAACAGAACCACTCCCTCTAGAACCACCCAACACAAATGGAAGAGAATTCTCAATCAAACATGGACCAAAGAGCTCCAAATCCGCCTCCTGCAGCACTACAACGACCTCTCACTTTCCATCACCAACTTCAATGCCGGGATCACCTTCTGCACAGATGCCAAAGCCCCACTCAAGACCATCACCAACCCAAGGACCAGACCGCAAGTAAGCTGGAACACAGAAGAACTGAGACTCACCAAATGCCACTGCAAGCAATTTGAATGGCAGAACCACCTACATATCAGTCTTACGGTTCTACCATCAGCAACTAAGATCCAACAAACAATCAGCAGTGACCGAGCGAATCATCACCATGTTTGCCATAGTGAAGGACTTCACCTCAACCCCCCACCCTCACCCCCACCTCTGGCATTTTCATAACCGTCGTCCCATCACAAGGCCCTGCACTAAACTTTCCCACTACTTCAGCGACAAAATCAGCAACATTTAAAACTTTGCTACCCAACCAGACTCATCCACCCTTGCTGCCCTCCAACCCAACGGGATGAACACCCCAGAAACTGCAATGACCTGCTGGCCCCCCATCGCTGTGATGGAAACTGCATTGGCCATGTGTGTCATTTACAGTAGAGCTGCATCGAATCCATGCCCACATTTCATCTTCATCAAAAGACTTGACCCCATCTGCACTTCGCTCACCCCAATACTCAATGACTCCCACAACAGAGTCACCTTCCTGGATGCCTGGAAACACACCACCATACTACACCTTCTGAAGAAACCTCAGCAGACCTGAAGACTCTGGCAAACTACAGATGGATCTCCATACTTCCCTACCCTGCTAAAGTCTTAGTAAAACTCATCAACGAACAACTGGCCAACCACCACAACAACAACCACCTCTTCTAATCATCTCAATCTGGATTCAGGTTCAACCACTGCACCAAGATGGCTCTATTTGCTGGAAATGACAAATCCACCTGATCATGGATACAGGAGACACTGCAGCACTCATCCTGCTTGACCTCTCAGCTGAGTTTGACACCGTCGCCCACCCGATCCTCATTCAATGCCGCCATGAAGTCGTCATATGAGGACTCAATCTCTGGTGGAGCCGCTTCTTCCTCACCACAAGCACCCAGTCAGTCAGCCTGGTACTGTACACCTCTGCTGCTGCAGTTTAACGCCTACATGGCACTTCTCACCAACATTATCTAAACCCACAGAATCAGAATATTTTCATACACCAAAACACCCAGCTCATCCTCGCCCTCTCCAGTGAAACCCCAACACTGGGGCTAAGTTCACCACCTGCATGTCTGATGAAGACCAACTGTCTGAAACTCAACTCAGACAAGACGGAGGAGGTACTCTTAGGAAAAAACACCTCCATGCAGAACTCAGCTTGGTGGCCAGCCAAACTCAGATCAGTACCCATCCTGGCCATTCAAGGCAGGAATCTAGGGATAGTAGTGGGCAACCAACTATCGATGATCAGCCAAATCATCCCAAGACATCTCCTCCTATTTCCATGCAATCAAGTCCTTCAGGAAAATCTTCCAATGAATTTGCTCAACACCCGCAGAACCGTCACTCAGGTTCTTATCACCAGCAAACTGGACTATGGGCAACAGAATCTATTTCGGCATCACCGCTCAGCCCACCAAGAGACTGCAGGTCACCCAAAACACATAACCAAGATTAATGATCAGACTCCTTCTCTGTACACACATCTCCACACATCTCAAAGACGTCCACTCTCTCCACATCCACAAACATACACTTTTCTAATACCTCACATACACGCACAAAGCCCTAAAAACTCTAGGGCCCACATACCTTAACAGACGCAACAACTTCCAAACTCAGACCAGAAACCTCCGCTTGACCAGATGCCTGCTAGCCCTTGTCACTCACATCTGAAGAGCCGGTGGGCATGCTTTCATGTACCAAGATTCTAAGCCTTAAATGACCTCCCCTAACACTTCAGAGCCACCAGCTCAGTCCTTGAACTCTGCAAGAAACTGAAAACTTGCCTCTTTTGTTGCGTAAGTTACGACTTTGGCATACCTCTACAAGGGGTGCTTTCCCACCCATGGGTAACAAGGGTGAACTTAGTTCATGAATGACCTCCCCTAACACTTCAGAGCCACTAGCTCAGTCCTTGAATTCTGCAAGAAACTGAAAACTTGCCTCTTCTGTTACGTAAGTTACGACTTTGGCATACCTCTACAAGGGGTGCTTTCCCAACCATGGGTAACAAAGGTGAACTTGATTCACTACACCACAAAGAATGTGAAAGACAAGTTATTGCAGCCCCGCAAACACTACTCAATGTGTAGTTGATCAAGAATTATTCCTTTTGGGTTACTAACAATCCAATAAAGGGATCGGGTCACAGTGAAAACAGCAACAAACCTTATTTCGTTATTCACAGTATCACACACACTGTACTAAGAAAAATAAATACTTTTATGTTAAAAGTATTAATTACTGCAGGAACAATCTGTTTCTCATTACATCTAAAACAACTGCACAGAATAATATTAAAACAACAACTAGATACCTTAGAAATAACGAGAACAAGATGAACATTTCCAACATTATTAAAATGTAATTTAAAATGTTATCTAGAACTTAAGACCCTAATGCCTACTTCTACGCGCTACTATGTGAGCATGAAAGTCAGAGCAACGCGCAGTCTAGAATTTCTTAGGGTAAAAGGCGCACTGCATACCTTGTTGACAGCAAAGGCTGCCTTTATCAGACAGGCGTGAAGACAGTGTTCCCCGCGAAGATCATACATCCATTGCTGTAGCAGTCAGTCGGTCTTCCTCTGGGATGTGGCTTTATCAGCTTTAGGTGTGATATATCCTCCGTGAAGTGTGAAGTGCGCTGGCAGTAGGTGAGACCGTCTATGGCAGAATCTCGTATGATAATCTGGGCGAAGGACCTCTACTGACATGTGGTCAATGACAGTCCTCATAACCTAAATCTTATCAGAGATTGCCATTTCTGACATATGTTTAGGAATGTCTGATATAGATTATGTGTGTCAAAGTATGCGTTTCAGACGTCTCCTTATGGACATATAAGGCTAATGGATGTCAATTCAGATTACTTTATCTTGGTCATATATCTGTGTGTTTTCTTAGCAAACCTTGACATGGTGAGAATAGGACATTTGACCCAAACAAATGTTGCCATACATGTTGTATCTATGTAATTAATTGAAGAACTTGATTATATCACAGTTCTTAGAAAGATACGGTCTGGCAACATCTGCGTCGAAAGGTAGACATGAAAATGATTCTGCATTAATCAGAGAATATGGTTATGTCCATTGTCTAAGTTGAGGAAGATCAAGTCGGGGTCTACATAAGATGGAAAAGGACCTTAGGGACTTTACTTCACTCGCAATTGGCCCCTGCCAGAGCCAGCACCGCACCTTCTACAAGCACCTGGATACCCACCGGGTAAAATATGCGCTATACATATATGCATAACATAGTTAAAACCACTCTGAAGAGTTGAGCAGCCACCACATATATTTTGGATCTATCCTTGCATATAATATATAATAGCAGCTGAAAAGGGATTTTATGATTTTTAGGATGGTGGATTTTAATATTTATACCTGTAACCCAGAAACTGTAGCACTCTGTGGGTTGTACGATAACTACGACTCACAACTCATGTACTTTAGACATACTCCTATGGAGACACATTAAATAGAATACTCTTGTCCAACAATTTATTGTGTGCACAGGACTTCAGGAGCTCTACACCTGATGCTCTTCCAACTTTTCATGGTATAGACTCAGGTTCTGTAATTGACCATGTGTTCTCATCTACCCTAATTCCCTTCTTCTTAAACTATGAGCTGGCTGAAAGCTGTATTAACAATCATAATCCTTTAATATTACATCTTTATATTAAATGTACATTTGAGGGCAGTCAGGCCCCATGTAAAGTAACTGAATTTACAAAGAATAAGGGGCTCAGAATTAAGTGGAGCCAAGTGGATAAGGCGCATTCATGAATAATGGTCGAGCACAAGCAGGAGCTAATCCACTATAGCATAACCCAGCAGGGGGACCCTAGAAATACCACTAATGCTTTTGTGACTCTTAGCATTTACATGTCACAAAAACTTATAATAAATAAAAACACCTTTGCTCTGCTAAGATCGGCTGGTTTAATGGGGCCCTTAGGGAGCACCCAAGGGACATGATACAGGTGAGGCTCTGCTAGGTAGTTTTACATGGTCACTGTCACAGCCAGAAAGACTGAAATAAGGGCCAGAGCTTGGGTGGACCTGGAGATTGTAGGGAAGCTGAAGGATTCCTGCGTGCTCTGGAGAGCAGTTAATCACGCGTTTTTCCCTGATAGAGATAGGCCACAGATGGATAGCGTGATCCCAGTTACTGAATCTGTTTACCGTTTTTCTAAAAATTTTAACCCAAGCCTTGAGAACTCAGAACCCTATCAAAACGAAGCAACTATTTATGACCACGAAGGGGTAATTTATTTTAGCCTGTCATTTGACATCAATGGCGTGAATTTGGCCATTGTGAGTAGCCTAGCAGGGAATGCCGTATACCGGACGGGATTTCTGTGAATTTATTTAAAGAGGATCTCTTATTTTGGGGTTCCATTGTCCTGAGGGTCTTAAAAGATGCTATAATATGCCCACTGGTTCCATAATGACAAGAGCCAGTTCTCATAGTCATTTTTAAAAAGGGGGGATAAATCCAAGTTAGCTGTTACCGCCCTATCCCATTGTTGGACAGCACTTTTAAAATCTTGGGTAGGGTGATTTTCATCAAAATTCAAAGAATGTGCTTATGAGAATAAGATTCTGCCTGAGGTACAGCTAGGGTTTGGTCCAGGGGTTGGAACGGTGGAGCAAAACATTAACCCTTACCTCATTCCACGAAAATATGTCAAGGTTAGGAGAGAACCCATACATATAGCTTTTATGAATCTCATCTGTGCCTTCGATTCAGTGCAGCGACCCAAGCTCTGGAATATCATGGAAGGGATGGTGTGTGACAGGTTCATTATTGACTTATTATGCCAGTTAAACTGGCAAACATCTGCCAAGATCTGATATAGTAAAGAGGCTAATCTATCATCTAAAATAAATTCTTGTGTTGGTATACGACAAGGGTGTGTTTTAGCACTTTTTTTGTTTTTTGTATATCAATGGCCTGGAAGTCTTTTTGTGCAAGAAGGGTGAAGACATGGCTAAGATAGGTTCCCGTCCTATTCCAGTTCTTCTAAACCTGGATGACGCAGTCTAAATAGCTAGAACTGCCAACGGACTAGAGATTGCTGGATGCTTTTAATACTTTCATGTCTGATTTGGGCATGAAGACAAACCTTTCTAAATCATTTGTTATGAAATGTGGTTCTAAATTTGCTAAATCCCGGAAGTTCACAATTTCAGGTAAAGTGGTAGCCAAGGTCCCTAACTTTACTTATCTAGGAATCCCATTTAACACAGCTTTTAAATGCAAATTTAGCTAAACACTTCGTTACTCCAACTCCAGAAATCAGTAGGTGCAGGATTTCAGTTTGCTCAAAGACTTAGGGCCTAAATACGACTATGGTAGTGTGGCAGTGGACCGCCACGCCACCACCCCGCTCCCACACCACCAAAGTTGTCTGCTCACCGCTCAGCAGATTAGGAGTTTCTTCCTGGTCTGGCAGGCGGTGCTTTGGCAGCCCTGTGGCGGTGCCATGCCAAGACCCATATGTGAGTCTTAGCAAGGCAGCACTGTCGGAGCGCCAAAGCCCGTTCCTGCATGGCATGGACTGGTGCAGTCCATGCTTTGCAGGAACTGGGGTGAATGCATACAGGGGGGCACATGTGCCCCCCTGCATGCACCCCACGGCCCTGAGAAAACAGGGGGCCCTAGCATCTTCATCGCCACAGTTTTCATAGCGGGCTCACCACCATGAAAACTGTGGCTGTGCGGTGGACCTGTGGTGGTTCCAACCATGCCACCACGAGTTTGGCAGTCCGGCAGAGTGCCAAACTCATAATCAGCCCCTTAGTCATAAAACAGTCAAGGAAAATGTCCAGATCTACAAAAGTAAATGTCTGCCTTCTGGCACAGTTGGTGTTGGACTTTGGAATATATTGTTGTCAGTCCTATACAATCTCTCGATAATAGCCTTATCAGAATGCTTCCCACAATACTCTCTCACGATTGTTGCCACACCTAGGTGGGCTTGGATTTTACATGAAACTGCAACCTTAATTAATATGACTAAAAGTCTGGAGTAACCTGAAGCCCACTGTACAAAAGCAATTTTAATGGACTACGTAGCTCTAGAGAATGTTGGGAGAATCCCATGGTTGACCTACATTAGAGAAACCTCCAATGAGTTAGGAATCCCAGACTTGTTTTTAGACCTTGAGAATTCATTACAATTAGTCTCTTACATGGTTAAAGATCTGTTTTTTTAAAAAGTGTTTTAGAAGCTACAGGAATGAACTGCAGTAGAGTGATCTGGGTCTACCTCGCTGGAACATTAGAGCAAATTTTGTATAAGAGGCGTACCTTCAATACATTCCAAAAGAAAGTTCCAGGTTTCTTCTCACAAGACTAAGTTTTAATCTTGTACACTTTTTAGTGGCTTTCCCATCTCAATGAACCTGTTTTTTTTCTCTCCCCCTTTGTCCCTGTGATGGTAGATCCCAACAGAGCACCTTGCACTTCATTCTTTTCTGTAAATGTTATGTAACTCACAGGTAATGTTTTTTAATTCCTTTTCTGTGTAGTTTAAACACTGGATCATATAAGATGGCTCTTCCACTACTACAGCAATTGGGAAGCACAGAGTTGTGCTGTACAGTCCTAAATGACATAACATGTTGCTTGCGCACTAGAAAGAGATATTGGGCCACATGTATCAAAAATCAATTTTTGCATTCCTTAACTAGTAAATTTTAGGTAATCACTATTCAAGGAATGCAAAATGGTTTGTGAGAAAATAGCGATTACCTAATAGCAATTTCTAAATATTCACAATTAGGTAATTGCTATTTGGAAATAGTACTCCATTTGTTTCTATGGGCCTAAACGCCCACAGGAGCGAATGGTTTAGCATTACCAAATTTGTGATTACCTAATTGGTAATTGCAAATTCCGAAATGCAATACCAAGGGTGCCTGGGGACCTAAGGCCCCCGAAGCACTCCCCCCCAAAACAATGTGCACATGTAAATTGCACACATGCCATAGAGTCATGTGTGTGCTACATGGCACTTTTAAAAAAAGCATTTTTTATGCAAAACTTTGCACATGGTTACAATCGACTTGGAGTCGAAGGTAATAGCATTTCCTAAATGCACAGTTTGCATTTAGAAAATCCTTGGTACATGTGCTGAGGGAATCACAAATCGCAATTCCCTTTTTTAGTTGCAATTTAAGGTAATCGCAATTTTTGCAATTACCTAAAATTGTGACTACAAGGTCTTTACCATACATCTTGAAAGGCTATTTTGCTGTTTGCGAATGCAAAATTGTTTGCTATATGTGGCCCATTGACCCTAGTTCTATTATAAATATTATTATTATATTATGATAATATATTATTAGTATATTAGTTCTTATTTACTACACTGCTGCTATATTGTACTAATTGTATACATTTTTATCTTTTTAACTGTTTTTAATAATACTCTGCCAATTGTATTGTAGCTTGCACTTTTACGGATGTTTGTGCAGCTGAACAACGTATGATTTCGATGGCAGCTCCCTGGTACATATTTGCCTAATTTATGAGGCTATTTTAATTTTGGATGCATAACTTGTAATGGGCTAATAACTGGTACGGGAACAACAATAGACATTGTGTCATGGAGCAGTGTTTAAATTTGGTGTTAGTTCTCTTATGTGCATTGGATTTTTGATTGCCATTACATTTCACTTAGGCAATCTATCAGCTGCCTGAAGGCATGAAGCCACAGTCATGCCTTTAGTAATCCCCTGTCATTCCCCTCACTGTAGTAAGGGACAGATGTACAAAGAGTAGGAATAGCAAATTCCAAATATCGATTTTATCCGAATCGCTGCTTGGAAATCCCTATTCCTGATGTATTAAACTTTTGTTTCATACTTTTGATTCCTAGTGGGTCGTAAATTCACGTATCTCATGAATATTAATGAGGTAGGTTGCAGTTTGCGACCCATTATGTATGCCTGCCATCACAGGGATGGTGGCCTGCTGATTGCCTTGGAATAAAGGTACTTTTTTGTTGTTGAAATGCAGCCCGTTTTCCTTGAAGGAAAATGGGATGCGTTTCAATAATAGAAAATGAAACGTTTTGTTTTCATTTTTTAAGAGCAAGCTCTTAAAAAATGTTTTCCAACACTCACATAGGGGACAGGGTCCCAGGGGGACCCTGGACCCTTCCAGTTAGTGAATGCATTACCAGCAACTTTGAGTTGGTGGTAAAATATCAAGATTTTGCAGCCACATTTTGGTCGCAAATCCTTGATACATAACACTGGAAATCGCTATTTGGAAGAGACGCCCTAAACGCGCCCCTTCCAAATAGTGATTTCCACATCCAAACTACGATTCTGGAGAAGCGCAGTTCAGGTGCTTGTACATCAGCAAAAGCATTTTTGATGTCACAAACGGCACGATTTTGTGATCCGGGCAGTTTCTGGTGGCAAAAATGCTTTGTGCATATGACCCTAAGTTCCCCCAGTTTTTTGCTGCATTACAAGCCACTCATTTTCTATTGCTACAGTGATTTGAACAATTCCTACTTGGTAAGAAAGCATTCAATGCCTTTTCTAAAATTGAATGTTATCTATTTTCATGAATTTTCTGACTTAATGTGCTTTAAAAAATATTTGCCACTTATTTTCTCATAATGTCCTTGAGAAAGAGCTTCCAAACTTCCCCAAGAAATGTATTGGCCAGGTGTGCTTTATATCACACCACTTGCCTCTTATTTTAACTACATTTTCTTGGCGCTCAATCCCCAAATATTCCTGTGCTTATTCGTGTTAATGGCCTAACATGCTTTAATTGAAGAAGTTCACGGAAGAAGCACTAAATGTGCCTACAAAGATTCCTTTATGTATATTTAGCACTTAGCTGGAGGCATCAGAGGGCTACATAGTGTAACATAGAGTAGAATAAATATAACAGGTAAGCATGGTAAGCGTCTTTCATTCGAGAAGTGATGTTAAAAAAGGGGACACAACCTTTACAACGCAGTCATTACATCGCACTGCCTTTACATAGCAGTCATTACATCGCAACATCCTTTACATCGCATGTCATTACAACGCAGCCATTACATTGCATGTCACTACAACGCACGTCATTACAACGCATGTCACGACAACGCAGGCATTACATCGCAAGTCATTACAATGCATACCATTACAACGCATAGTACCCTTACACTATCCAACACTTACCCTACTGTTGCACTAACTGGAGTTAGAATAGTATTATTGCCCCTATAAAATCCAACACTTATTTTAAATGCGATGTAATGGTATGCATTGTAATGGTATGCATTGTAAAGGTATAATGCGATGTAATGGAATGCGTTGTAAAAGTTGTTTCTGAAAAAGCGATGTAATGGCATGCGATGTAAAAGAATGCGTTGTAAAGGATGTTGCGATGTAAAAACTGCATTGTGAAGGCATGCATTGTAAATGTATGCGTTGTAACGTCATACATTATTAAAAAAGAGTTGTTGTCTCTCTTCCTAGTGGTAACTCCTAATTCTTAGTCCTCTAACTCCTCTAGTAAACAAAATTATCATTTACAACGCTAATAGCTCTAACTTTCAAAAATGCGAGACCGATTGAATTGCAAATGCTTGTTTAAAAAGGCTACACATGGGCCTGAAGCCACACTCTCAGCTTAACTTGCAAGATAACAAGGGATTCTTTGGGTGATGTAAGAGCCTGGGTACAGGGGTGAAATCAGCAGCGTGGAAAGTAGTATTCTCACATCCCTCCAGAAAGCACAAGTGAACAGCGGGGTATCCTGAGCGCCACCCTCTATAATAAAAGGATCAGCAGTCAACCATCACAAGGTAGTTAAGTGATATGAAAGAAAGAATCTGAAAAGGATGACCAAGAAATGTAAAGGAAAATGTGCATACATTTTGAACATATGCCTTGTTAGCATTTTATACCTAACTTGTGGTATTATATAAAGAATAAATGAAAAGTGTACAAAAGAATCGCTGCATCATGATATCAAGTTAACGAAAGAACAGTCTAATTTTGAAGCCAGGATGGGGGAGATGAATTGCAGCATGGGCTTTAAACAACACATTTCCTTGGCAGGTAGCCAATAAATCATCTTTAGGGTGGGGGAAATATAATCTTTAGGTCTGGCACCAGTCAGTAGCTGGCCAACGACATTTTGTACATGCTGAAGCTTTGTCAAAGGTTTTTCTGGCAGTCCTGGGTAGATAGCATTTCCATAGAGCAACTGTGGCTGGACTATGGCTGCATCTACTGAGGGTGTGGTACCGTGGTACAACATAGAAGAGGATTTTGCACTGAAGCTGACTACCATTGTATCACTGCTTTTCCAAGGAAAGCCCCAAATCTAAAACCCACGTCTCAGATGACTTAAGTGGGGGAGGGTATGAATCCCTGGGGCCAGCAAGTTGGGCTCCATTTGTCAATGGCATTTTTTATAATCAGCAGTTCCATTTTTTATGGATTCAATGTAATAATATTAGAGGCCATTCATTTGTGTACACCAATTATGACATACATGTGGGAGAGTTGCCTGCACAGCTGTTAGTTGGGGTGTCCTTTAAATGCAAAACCGTACTCCCTTAGCATATAGCAAGGAGGCTAACAGTAACATGTAAATATTAAAAAATTGCAATTTTAATTGCATTTATATAGCGCCTACTACCCCTGACGAGGCATCAAAGCGCTTTTTCGGCAAGTAGCTCGCTACTCCGGAACTCAAAAAGGACTAGTGGTGATTTAGTATAGGGAGATATGAAATTCATTTGACTAGTGGACATGTGAGTTTGTTATTTGGATTAAAAAAGGGTAGTGGAGGGATAGAAGAGTGCACTTGCTACCCCTGATAAGGTGTTGAAGCACTTTTCGGCAGGTAGCATGCTACTCCAGAACCCAAACAGGATTAGTGGGGAATTAGTATTGGAAAATATTAAATTACTTTGAGCTGTGGACATGTCAGTCTGTTAGCTGATTTGAAAAGGATAGTGGAGGGATAGAAGAGGGAAGGGTCTAGAAAGTGGTTATTTTTCTTTTTTTGGGAGCTCGTAGCATTAGGAGGAGGTTTGGGATGGGTACAGGGGGATAGATGAGGGAAGGGTTTAGAAAGGCTTGTCTGGGAAATCTGAATAGTAAAAGAGGTATGAGATGATGCAAAAAGGTATGGAGGAGGGTTATTTTGCGGGCTCATAGTGGTAAAATGGGGTTTGGGGTGAGTCAGAGGGTGGAGGTAGAGGATATATTGAGAGAGCTATAGGGTGAGATATAGGGTAGTGCATTGGAGTTGCTGCATTAGAAGTAAAGTAATAAATATAAAGATACATAGTACATGGAAGGCAGACCCTAGGGTGCTCCCTATTTAACCTGACTTGGAACTGACTTGAAAGTAGAAAAACGGCTGGGCGTATTCTGCCGAAAAATTAGTGGAGCCATGTTTGGGCAGATTATTGAGGCTAACACCCTGCAATCTGTAAAGCAACAGTGATTGGTCAATGGTAATATAGGCTGTCGTAATGTTCAAAAGGATACATTAATTTCTAAACCATAGTCCACTAGCCTCTGCACATCATTCAGAGACGAAGTAAGTACCAGGTATGTGCTACGGCCGTCTCTGAAGCCTCCTTGAGGTGGTTGCAAAATATTTTGGTCTTGATAAAGATGTGCAATTGTGTAAATACAACGTTCCCAAAAGTAGTATAAAACTACAATTCTAAGAGTATTTCCATTCCTTATGTTTACAGAGGCCCCTGAAGAAGGGGTCTCTATCCCGAAATGCAGTGGGCATCTACAAGAATGTTCTTGAAGGAACGCCAATTTTGTTGGGAAAACAAATCAGGAATGTTATTTTTAAAAGGTTTACTGTGTAGTTATTTATATTAATGTAAGATTTATTGAATATTGTTCTGTGTGAAATTACTACAAAATAAGTGGGCAGTGATCCAAAATAAAAATTACAGTGGAATTGATTTGAATATATTTTCATTGAATGTACACTGCAGTATAAATTTGTTAATTGTATTGAAAGAACTTCAAGCTGTGCAGCAAGGTCACAAGTGATTGGGTACACCTGCTTACTATAGTTCACATGAGGTAGGCAGCCTAATCCCCGACCAGCACGCTAAGCGCATACAATTACTGACAAACTAGGAATACAAGTCAATTTTGAATCAGCATATACATTTATTCCAAACAAGGGTGTGCACAACACACAACACTTAAAAATGAGAACTAGCCACAAATCACTTTTACGACCACAAACAGAGGGGACGTCATGTCACCCACCTAAGAAAGAGGGCGGGGGGGGGCAGCTGCCAGCATCAGAGCAGAAGCAGACACTGTCCTTGTCTTGTCTGGGCAGGAAGAGACGGAGATCTTTTCCTTCCCCGCTCCCCGCCCGTCCCCGAACAGCCACTAATGCTGAGCCCACTCTGCAGGCCTTGGATATTTCTGACGTCCCGGGATGCATGTGCAAAATAAAAAAGTAGGGGAACGGAATCTTTAGAATTAAAGAAGTAGGGGCACGCCGTGCCCTGCCGATCCCGCCCACTTCGACCACTGATCTTCTGACACTAACAACCATTGACAAAGCCAATAGTCCTGACTTCTTGTAGGTATGATGTTACTTGTTGTATCATATATCTGGATGCAGGGACAGAAACAGCAAAATACAAGTCCAGCAGCACACTATGCTAAGCACAGATTTTTAGCTTACATGTTTTAAGCCACGCCCTTAATTACATTGGCCTCGCCCCTTTGAGAGACTCCCCAGTTTTTTCATCCCACTTAAAGCCCTGGTATTCCCATTCTCTCTGTGCCGACCATATCGGGTGTTTGCTTCCTCACCCATGTCATGCTCTCACTCTAATGTGTCAAGCCAGGGTGTCTCTAGTCACATCTGCGGTTCCACGGTGTGTTTAGACAACTGGTTGTTGTGAAACCAAATGATTTAATGAATTCTCTTATTCCCTCTCTGTCTGTCTAACTCCTCCTCACATACCGAAAACCCTGACTCAAGAAATGGTTCTCACCCTCTCTTTCTTCCTGTCGTTCATTTGTTCCCCTGTGAAATGGATGCAAAAAAGAAAACCACTTTTGATGGAAATGCCGTTTTGACATTTTTAAATTCCAAAGTGCAGCCTCGGAAATAAAAGGGTTCATAATACTAAAAATCAATAACTAGATAAAGCAAGATGGAGTGTTCTTAAAGTGGCCAGATTGGTTTTATACAATCCCCAAAAACATTAGCGTCACTTTACTAAGTTTGCCATACCTGGTTGATGGGTGGATTGGAAAACAAAATGTGTACGGCGGCTTTGTGTTCACGAATCAGGGGGCATATCATCAAGGAGGCGATATAAAATTATCGCCGCTTTTGCGTCCATTCTCACGTGAATCCTTGCATTAGCGCCTGTTTATTGAACGCCCAGCTTTGAGATGCAAAGTGGGCGTTCCTGCCCTGACATAACTGGAGAAATGTCGCTAAACGACATTTCTCCAATTATCAATGGGCACGCTAACCTGCAGAGCGACAAGCAAAGTAGCGATAACCTCTGTTATCGCTACTTTCCTTACGCCTGCTTCAAGACTGACTTAGCCATGATATCCGATGTAAGGTGGATATCATGGCTAAGTATGCCTTGCCCTATCATCAAGCTATCGCCAAACTTTGTGAGATTATCGCTGGATTTCCAGCGATAATCTCACATTTGGCAGTTAGCGCTTGGAATTTTATCGCTTTTGAGATAAGCGTTGCTAATAGCACGCTATCTCAGCAATAAAGTTCCACGTTACCCGGCGATAATTATCCTAGCGCTAAGTGCGCTTAGCGATAATTATCGCAGGTCCTTGATGATATGCCCGTGGTCTTTTTAAACCATACTGCTTACGTTTTGTAAGCATATAAACAGCGGACATTGAAATGGGTCCTTTCTGGGCCCTGTAGCTTTCAGGCAAAAATACTCGTTGATTTCTGCATAAATGTAAAAGCGTTAACCCCTTCAGCGAGGCGCAGATTTCCGCACCGCGCTGAAGGCTCTGTGCGCGGGCGGGGCCATGACGGAGCAGTTCCGTCATGCGCACAGCGCAACCGACGCTCATGACGGAACCGCTCCGTCATGAGCGTCTAAGGGGTTAAGTTCACCATGTTGTTTCTGCTTACATTTCACATGCTTTATTTAATCTTTCATTCCCTATGAGTGTTTGCTTTTACCAGGATGATGTTACTTTTTCCTTTAGGCAGCATATCGCTCTTGCCTAGTGCGTAATTTGAACTGAGTCGCATCCAGTTGTTTATAGCAGGTCAAATTGGATTGTAGTTGAAGGCAGTGTGAATTTCTCTCAGTGTGGCAGTATGGTGTTCAGTGAGGGAGCGGATGTAGCACTGGGGGCAGAGCTGCCAAATATAGAACTAGGGAACCAGGTTCAGCCTTCAAGAACAATCCCCCAGACCACTCCCCCGAGGGAGTACATTCCCATGCTAGACCTTAGAAGGCCCCACAAAACCGGAAAAGCCCTGGTGTCTTAGCACCAGCAGGTGGACCCTAGCGGTGGCAAGTGTGGGTTCACCTTGAAGGCTTGCCCACCACAATCCATACTGAAGTTCACCTCCAGTCTTGCGGGCAGGCCTACGAAGTAGCAGACCCTAGATCAACAGTGACTCTGTCACTGAGGTCACAGGATCCCTGAGAAGAGCCGGCTCCAGGGCGGTGCGACCGGTGTGACTGCAACGGGTGCTGACTTTGAGGGGAGGGGGGGGGGGGCGTTGTAAATTATGGTTTTAAAAGCACTTGCTGCCTCCTTCCTGGCCTACAGCAATTTTTGGCAATAATAAAAATGACATGATAACTCCGGTGAGTAAACGTCTTACTAGAGCGAGATCAGAGTTTTGTCTAGTGGAAGTTTTGACTCATGGAAAGATAGCGCAGAGGGTTAATGTGCCTGCTGCTAAGAACATGTACCATGCCCATCACAAAGTGCACATATTGTAAATAGGTCAGTGGGCTACTGCTTTTGTCAGTAAGATCCTTTTGCTACTTGCAGTTTATAAGTTAAAATCCTAACAAAGAACAGTGATCTATTAACTTTCATCTAAGAGCTGCATACAAACTGCAAGGTATAAACTAGAGCTTTGTGGTTTTTTCCCTAAGCCTTTGATTAGCCTAATGTTTCAAAAAGTGTTCATTTGGATAGAAATCAATAATAATTATTAAAGAGAACCCCAATAATGGTATTAAGTTGTAAATTCTGAGTTTGTGTTTCTCCAGCTCAATCACTATTAAACTATACTGCCTACTAATATGGTTGTCATGTGACTCCTGCACCTTGTAGTCCTTTGTCTTATGTTACATTTCCTATACAGTGATTTACACACGTAAAATTGATTGTCTCTGTGTATATTGCTGACAGAAACTCCATGGCTCAGAAACAAATGGCTTGTGCTTCCACGTTTAAGCATATTTGGGACATTCTGTGATTAGAAACATTTCCCACTTTGTGAATTTATTTTAATGTCAATAACTCATATTAATCGTTAAATAATCATGTGTATCCATTGGTTGTATTACATAACATAATAAGCTGTAACTGGTCAGTGAAATGCCAAACAAATACTAAAGATTGGGATGTTTTTCCAATTCTGGCCACACCTCTAACTCCACCCACTGATCCAATCCTCAAGTTATTCCCGCCTTCTGATTCTCTGCCCACAGTTCCCCTACTTTTTTTTCCCCACTTCGGCCACTGCAGAAGATAAATAAGCAGCAAATATGGCTTGTTGTATATTATGTTGAAAAAGCTTCCACTTAAAGCCCTGGTGACACCAGGACAATGTTGCTGCTCCTGAGTTTGAAAATGAGAAGGGAAATCCAGAGATAAAATGACTCTCTTTAAAAGATTTCCCTTCCCCTAGAACACTCACCTGGCATGACTCTCAGTAGCGTGAGCAACGCACATTGATGTGCCTGCTGTCACTACAGTCTGGAAAAAAACGGACCGCCTGTGCCAGGGCACAAAACAGAGCCCGATAGAGACCCGTTTCGAGGCCCCCTTTAAAAAACTGTCGGTGCTCAGCACCGGTGAGACCTGGCCCTCTTAAAGCCCTGGGGAAGACAGAGCACAAATGAGCACCCAACCTGCGGAGAGGAAAGGTAAAAGGTTTACATTGTTCCCATTGTTGCATTTGTCTTTATGGCCCATCTATGCTGCTTCATGGCGCTCCTAGATCTAGAATCCTGGAACTAGGTCTGACCGAAGTCCATTCCCCCCTTAAACGTCCAAACCCTGCTACAGGCCTGTAAAACTGTATGTCTGTCAGCCAAAAATAAGAAATGGCCCTCATTTCTATTCTCCTTGTTGACTGCCACTTTCTAATAGTCTAACGCTTCATCTGAAACAAGCATTTACAATGCAACGGTCTCGGCATTGTTAAAGTTAGAGCTATTGGCATTGCTCATGACAATGCCGTTTCTTTAAATGTTTTAAAAACAAAAAACATAAACAAAAATAATGTCCTGAGCAATGCCAATAGCTCTAACTTTACCAATGCCGAGACCATTGCATTGTAAATGCTTGTTTTTTTTTTACTTGGGTACAGAAATTTCAGACTTGCACCCTGGTATTAATATTGACTAAACTACTCCCCTGTGTCAGATGTACATCACAGGAGCCCAAGCCAGAGTGCTTAAAGTTACCTATCCTAGCCCCCTGTAGCATGCCCCACCTCCCTGCCATTTTATTCAACATTAGATTTGGCTGCCAACAGCATTTTTTTTCTTTCTTTTTGCAGTTTTATATAGCGCAAACTCGACTCTAAGGTATCCGAGCACTGTACAGGAGCACCAGCAGCATTACAGACGGACACATTCATTTCTAGGCACAAGGAGATTAAGTGATTTGCCCAGAATCACAGGATGTGTGAAACTCCCACCAGACTCAAAACTTGTTCCCCAGCTTCAAAGTCAAAAGTCAGCCACTCTAGCCTTTAAGCCACATCCAGTTAATTTGCTGTTAGTAGGCTATGCCACCACTTGGTTCTCGAGTCTGCGCTTGCTGCGAAGCAATTTTCTAACCGGCCTAGCCCTTTACAAAACTATACATTGAGATAGAAATAAAGTGCCCTTTGGTACCAACCAGTTAGCTCCAATGTTTCGTTAGTGGCCTTAGGCAAGTCGAGTATGTCCCGATTCCTTCCATGCTCAGTCCCATCAGTACTTGAAGCTCTCAAGATGACGGTCGAAGGCACGCCGAGAGGGGTGAGTGGCTCGCTACCTTGGCCTCTCGGTTCACCATTCCTCCAGCTGCTGCCGTCTCAGCTGCTCTTGGCATCCGACAGCCATCTCTCTGCCCTGCCCTCCTGTCCCTCGCAGCCCATTCACGAAGCTCCCTCTGTCCACTCTAAGGCCGCACCATGACTGTATCGCTTTTCACATCACAGGCCTGCAGTCTCCCTGGCCCCCAGGCCCCAAATCACCGCCCCTGAGTGCAACAATACCCTGAAGGCCGGGCTGAAAGCAAGAGAACCCCAGTAATGGCGAGAAGACCATGCTATGTAAATATGTACTATTTCCCCTCCGTCTGTATATACCCCCTCACGGTGTCCTAAGCTGCACTGCTCAGCATAGCCACTTTTAACACTACCCCTCCCCTGAGCTCTCTCGCTTGGCAGCCGTCCTTGTAATCAGTGGAGGAAGAGGAATGTGGCGATGAGTCCAGCGCAGTGGGCTGTCTGAATCACCCTGAGGGACCCCCGCTGCCCCCCTTCCTCGCACACAAGTGTGAGAGACCCTGCCGGGCTGAAAGTAGGGAGAGAAGGGGGAGTACATGGAGAACGGAGAGCCTCCGAGCCAAGAAGACTAGGGAGGAAAGTATGGCTGCATAGGAGGCCATCGGAGGGGCCTGCAAGGCCACCAAAAGCAAACTATTTGAATTCCTGGTCAACGGTGTGGTGAGTAAACAAAGTTACTACGAACCGCTGTCCTAGTCTCCCAGAGCCGGCTTCGATGGCTCCCAATAAACATTTCGGTACAATAATGGTAGAGTTACGTAGATGTTGACAAGGATGGAGGGGGTCTGGACAAGCCATCCACCCCCCAGTAACTGAGACCCTGGCTGTGAGTGACTTGTCTTAGATCACACATCGTGTGAAGGGACCAGTCATTTAGCGGATGGCTCTCTGGCCCCAGACCAGAACGTTGCATCACTTTTCACGTGTGCCCAAGATCAGGCAGTGTGTAAATTAACTGAGCTGGGATTTAGTATGCACGCATTTCTCTCTTAGGCGAATTAGGTAACACAGTATAGAACATCTACTCAAGAACTAATTGTACCAGTGGGGAGTGCAGGGGCTAACATTCCGCCCGGAAGCACAGCCCTGGCTTGTTCCCGTGGGTCTGCTTGCGGTGCTGTTGTTCTCTTGAGAAACCTTGAACCGCGCCGCCTGGCGTCCTGTTCCCTCACATGTGCCCATGGTTGTTGTACCACCTGCCTGCAGAATCCCCAATATTTGTACAAACACTATTTGGTCTTGTAATTGCTTGCTGTATAAATGTCTTCATTTCAGCATCCTTTTGCCAACAGTAATTGCCACTGTGCACATACATTATCAAGCTTTCTCCATATTATCCACAAGAACCCTTATATGTTCTATATAGACTATGTACCCTGGTTCCTCGTGAGTAGGGTCGCCATAGTTTCCTGAACAGGTCCCATTCACCTTGAAAATCTGATCCCATTCAATGTTCCCAGCCTCGCCCTGCTCTAAGCCCCACCCAAGCCTTAACCCCACTACAAACTCTGCCCTATCAACACGCCCACTCAATTGGGTGAGTGAGTGCCTGCCCATTTCTTTTATCAATGAAAGCACTGCCGAGATGTAGTTAGTCTATCCTGTATGTTACAGGTGAGGTATTCAAAGGGCAGACGCAGCCGGTCATCCTTCCCAAGCCACTTACAGCAGTGCAAGTGCGTGCGTTTTATGTAATTAAGTATTATAGTAGCATGTATGCATGTTATGTTACAAATGATTTAGAGAGCGCGCTAACACCCCGGGGTTTCTTGGCGCAGGTACGTACTGTATGGGTTTTTATGTCACAAAAGCATAACATGGCATGCAGTAGGGGGGTTTGCACTAAGGGGGGGTGAGAGACAAATTCAGACTGCGTACATTCAGGGATGGAAAAACATTTTTTGTGTTAAGGTAAACTGGAAGTGAGTGGGCAACCAGGTTCGAACGGCTCAACACCCTGTGATTCTAGGCAAATCACGTGATCTCCGTGCTTGAAAAGTGATTGCGACCTTCGGTAATTTAACTGGTGTTCATGTAACGCGCTCCAATAACTGCGGGTCAAGTTTGCGCTATATTATATACCTTTGCTCTTTGGGAATTGTTTCAGGCTAACTGCAGAATCTCTGAAATTCAAGGGAAACTTACCCACGTGCAGATGACGCGACCAGCGCCGCGTGCCAATTTGAGAACTGAAACCGACTGTGAAGCAGGCAATTCTGTGTGTTTGAGGGTAGAGGCGACACTAGGTTGCTTGCATCTGTCTGCTACATCGATGGGGTCTTTTATCGTGCGTGTCCCGCCATGCAGCTCTATTCCTTTTACAGCGCGCGTCCTGGCCGTGCTATTGTCCTCCACGCTCAAGAACACTTGTTTACTAATGACAGAAAATACGGTGTCTTCCTACTCGGACCGCCAGCTGCAGGAGCAGTAAGCCGCCGATCTACCTTGCCAGCACACCCCGCTCACTTCTATGGAGGGGCGAGGAAGTCACATACCCGATGAAGGGCCTGACTTTAGGCCACACCCAAGGACACCGCCAGTCCCGGCTTCGACTGCCGCGAATCGACGGTAGGTCTGTCCACGGTGAGGTCAGTCCTGGGGGAAGGGGCAGGTCAGCTCACACAGGGCAGCAGCTCAGCGCACACAAGGCAGAGCAGTCAGTCACCTTTTCCTATCCCCCTTTTCTGTCCGTGGTCGCCTTCGACTACGTTCGTAAAACAGAAAGCTGAAAAATGAAAGTAATTGTAAGCCGGAACAAGTGTAAGAGGTGTGCGCAGCGGCCAGGACAGGGTGAGGAGAGGTGAGGAGACCAGAGCAGCAGGGGGAGCGGACGAGCACACCACTGCCTTTCTCCGAGGCAGAGCAGAAATGCCTCGGAGAAAGGCAGCCTCCTTTTCGGATTCGGGGGCGTGTTTTGCTGTTGTCTCCTCCCTGAGACTTTTCGCAAAAAACACGCCCCCCCCGATCCGAAAAGGACGGGGCATGATTGGAGTGACGGGACCTCTTCTCCAATGGCTGGCCAGCATTTACGAGGCCAGCCAATGGAGAACAGGGCAGAAGAGGGGCGGGTTCAAGCCCCTCTTCTCCCAAGTCATGAAAATCTCCGGACTTCCGGTCTGCCGACCGGATGGTCCCGAGACCTAAAAACAAAACCAGCCATCTTAAACCCCTCCTCCTGCAAGTCCTCCCACTTAAGTCTATTTCCGAGCCTACAGCCTAAAGGCCAATAGAGAGAGACTAACACCGGGAATACCAATGAGAAAACCCATTGCGAAAAGCACAGGCGAAGAACAAACTTCACTGGAAAGGAGGATATGAGGAGGGGAGCAAAGAATTGCGAACTCAAAACGAAATTTAGGACAAGGCCAGCCCAGGACAAGTTAGAAACCGGCTTCGTGGCTCCTGCCTGCTCGTACGTAGCGTCCCGGGAGCGTCGGCACGCACGCCGCGTGCATCAGGACTGCGCGCGCGGAGATAGGGTCTGTCCGGCGATAAACAAGATGCTTGTATCGGTGGCACGATCTGCTTCGCGGTTTCGTGGCCTCAGCAATTAAAGTTTTCTGCCGCTAGTTCCCGCAGCAGAGGCGCATTGATAGAGTCGTGAGGTCTCCCTTCTGTGTCGGTAATAAGGTCCCTGTCCCTGGATAATGGAGTGGAACAGCACAGGGACTGGAGGGCCCGGCAATTACACCATTACCGAACGAGCGCTATCGATCCCTCTGTCAGTGTTTGCGGGAGAGTGGGAGGAGGGGAGCGGGCGGTAGATGGAGGACAGAGGGAAAGAGAGGAGAGAAAAACATACGTAAGGAAAGCACGGAGGCGAAAAGAGTGAGGGAGGAAGAAAGCGTCGAAAAGAAGAAGGGCTGGAGTGAGGAAGTAAAGGAACAAGAAGTAGGTAGGCGTGTGCTCCGAAGCCGAATAGCAGGCTTGTGCACATCGAAAATGAAGGAAGGACAGAGGGAAGAGAGGAGATGTGTGAGGTGGGGAATGAACTGTAGACAAAAGGAGTGACAGCACGCGAGAGGGTATGGGAGCAGGGATGGGGAACGCGGAGAAACGAGAGAAAGATGCGGTGTAGGAGAAAGATGTGGAGTGGGAAGGAAGGCAAAGGGGGCAATCGACTGAGAAAGAAAATATGGAATGAATCGGATGAGCAAGGGGGAAATGGAGGGTGCAAGGGAAAGACGTGGGATGACTAATGTGGAAAGAAAAGATGGAAAGGGTGAAAGGCAGAAGACTGAAAGTAGGGGAGAGAAGAGCAGAGGAAGGAAGAAAAAAATAGGTATGGGTAAGATATGAAGAGGGAACAAACATAAAGAACAGAAACATGGTGAAGAAAACAAGTGAGGCATTAAAAAGAGGCTGGGTAAAAGTCCGTAGCAGCTGCTATGGGACAGTAGTGGTGGGCCGGGGACACTTAAAATAAAGGGGAAAAAAGCAAATTTAATTTACCTTCTTGGTGGCCGCCTCTCCTCCGTCCTTCTGTCCACAACGCAGTAAACAGGAAGCACCCAGGCGCCTAGACTCCCCATGCCAATCACAAAGCTTCTGTCACCAGCATGACAGCAGCGTCGAGATTGGTCCGAGCGCTGCAGTTCGGCGCACAGACGGGCTGGGAGACTGTGCATGTTCTCCAGCCAGGTTGTGCAATACAGCTGGTGGAGAACATACTAAGAGCACATGCGGTTTGGCAGGCCGGAGACAGCCGGCCAAACAGTCATGTGCACTTAGAAAGTGCCCACCACCACTCCTCCCCCGGCTCTGTGGGTAGCCCAGGCCGCCATAAACCTAAAGAGCCTTTAGCGAAAAATAAAATGATTATAACATGGTGTTATTATTGTCTTATTTTTCTAGCGAAAGCTCTTCTGCCGCTGGTAAAAGTTCACGTAAGGAAAGAAAAATAGGAAAAGAGAAACTAAAGGTGTGAGGGAGTAAGGACAGTAAGAAAGAGAACAAGGATAGTGGCGAGATGGAAGAAGTTGTGAATTACTCCAGCTGTCGATATAGAAAGCATGCAAGGAAAGGAGGCAGGAAAGAGTGGAGTGCTGGTGCCTATCGATATCATGGTCTAACTTGCTTTTATCCAGGGAGTGCATGTTCTTACCTGTTAATCTTCTCTTCTCACATGGTTTATTAAGTAGCCTCCATCCTTTGTCGTTCTTCGCCACGGTGTACATTTTTATAATTATTGAGTCTTTTCTTTTTGGGGTTCATAGAGCACAGCTAACTCTATATTTGGTTGTTCTCCTCCAGGGTGTACACATTCAATCCTTTACTCTTGCCTTTGTGCATTAAGATAATGGATCCAGGGGTCTCTCTGGTCTCTCTTCCGCAGGAAGTACATATTCTAATGCTTTAGGCTCCTCTGCTTGGCTTTCTAGAACATATGTAGCTCCACCTTTAGCTGCTCTTCCCCAAGTAGTACATCACTTCGTGCAGGGTTGATTCAGTGAAGTGCTTTATGAACACTAGAAGATTACAGAAGTGGAGTACCACCTATAGGTAAGTGACTTAATATGGTTCTAGATCTCCTCTAGGAGCCCTTTGAAGACAAGTCTAAGGGTTCAGAATCTATAATAAACAATAATTGACCTGTTCACGCGGTGAAAATACTGTTTGGATACCTATTCTGGTTGTCAAAATATATTAGACATTTTTTGAAGCAAGTGGTTGCACCATCTATGCTATATGTAGGTATTATTCACCAATAAAAAACATTTTCAGCAAAAAGATTGTCTCCATAACCCAAATTTTGTGTCTCTATCACCCCTAAGTGATGGAAAAAAAGTGTGGGAAATGGAGTGATGGTGCCTCACGGTAGCACCACCATGGAGGATAAAGCAGGAAGGTACTCACCTGCTACCTCAGATATCATCATCAGCTACCACCACTCCAGAAAATGAAAAGGTGTTGGAGAAAAGGAATGGGTAACAACCCACAAGATAAAGTGCTAGGGTGTGTGAAAGAAAAAGCTGTACTGTGACAACTATATACAACTGTGAGCTAGTACACACTGGCTTGCTATTTTATTCTTGTGCTGTGTGTCTGCTCAAATAAAAATGCCGACATGTTTCATTGCCTTAGGGAAAACTCACGGCAATTTCTTCAGGGCATGGGGTATTGTCAATCCACCCTGCACCGTCACTTGTCTTATTAAAAACTCGGTTAAATGCCCAACGGGGGCATACCTTCACCCTGGAGCATGTGTATGTGTCACTCTGATCACTCCTTCAAGGCTCCTTCTGACAACTCCTATAGTGAGTCGTAAATGTGTCCGTGTCCGGTGTCAACTCTGCTCCATTTTGTTCAGAATCTATAAGCCTGGAGAAGATTGATGAAAATTGAACTTTATCCAGGTTAGAAACTCTAGACAGACAAGGGTAAAGGATCAGAAGATATACACCTCAGGGCTGACCGACCAAAGACAGTGCGGCATCAACTCTGTAAAACCTAGGAAGAAAAGACTGAATAATCAAAATATCTATGGCCTGGAGAAGACAAGAGATGGGACTGGATGTGCTCTATGAACTCTACAAGAAGGCTAACGTTTTGGAATAAGTACACCCTTGAGTAGAGTAACTAAAACTAGTGCTGTGTCTAGTTTATGAATCCTACAGGACAAAGACACTAAAAGAGCAGTATATGTTGACAGAGAAGAAGAGTGGCCAAAGATAGAGCTGAGTGTGCTCTTTTAACCCAAGAAAGAGAAGACTAAACAGTCTGAACTGGATACCCTTGAATTGGGTATCCTGGGGAAGAGCAGCCAAAAATGAAGATGGGTCTGATGTATAACCCATACCAGAAGAAGAGGAAAGGATTGGCTATGCACACCCTAGAGAAAGTGACCAAAATACAGTTGGGTTCACTCTGTAAAGCTGGCTGGGCATGTCTAGCCAGTGTTCCCGCTCACAGGGATTATGAATAAGAAGCTACATCATTTCTTGTCTCTCACCTTCTGGGGGTACTTGTTTAGTTCCCATGACCCTTGTAAGGTTTAAGAAGCAGATGCTCAACAGTCTCATGTTGCATTCCTCTTAGTGAAATTTGTTTTATCTTCCCAAGGAGAAGATACGTCATGTTTGCATTAGCTTTCCTCCTCAGGCTGTGTATTTGATCCTCTCCACCCTTAGAAGATTTAAAGATCAGATCTTACACATCAAGAGTCACTGTCGTTTTCTGATTGACATGATGGACCCATCGTCAGGATTAAGGAGCAGAACTACAATGTATTGGTACCTCTGCTCTGCTGTGTGAGTCAGATTCTACTCCATATCTGATCTCTCTCCTTCTAGGTTGACATGTTTGAGCCCTCCCACAAGGTTTTTTTTATTGCGCGTAGTACCTACATACAATAGCATCTCGTAATTCATTTACACCATCCTACTGAGTTAACTTTTACAATTAACATAGACAAAATAATTACATTTCATTAACGTAAAGAAAAATCACAGGTTCATCCTGAATATATCTGATTTAAATGAAACTCATTCTTGGGCCTCAAGTTCTTACAAAAGGTTCTCTGCCTTGTGGGCATTTTAGCTGCTGTACAGCTCATTCAAGCTCGATACAAATTCACCTATAGTTCCACCATTTATTAAGATGCAGAGGAATAGGACTAATCCAATCATGTGTGAAACCCGACCTAGCAATTGTAATTATGGGTCATATAAATGACGCCAAACTCCAGGGTACGTTTTCGTTAATACCCAGCAAAATAGTTCTAGGATGAATAATATCATCATATTCAAACAATTCACTACTATTCAACCCAACATTCTGAATACCCATCTTTAAGAAAAAATCCCAAGCATATACTTAAAAAAATGTGTCTGGGTTTATAAAAAAAGACCTTTGCATGACCTCAAATGATCTAAATACTCTAGCCAGCACAAAAAACGACAGATGTTTTTAATCACAAATGTAATAATTAACACTGTTCTAAGAAAACAAGTGACCTCGGAGGAGGAGTATACTGAAGCACGTGTAATATGGTAAACATTTGATACCATTTCTTCTAGATCTGTTTCACTGCTGTGATTACCCTGACCCGTACCCTCTTGAAGTAAATCGGATCAAAACATTTAATTAAATATCCATTTAGATCATTGCCAAAGCTCTTTTGCTACCTTAAGAAGAAACAATCAGGGAGAACCTCAGTGATTAAGCAGGACATCCTTTGTGCCATCATGGCTCAGTAATAAAACTCTAAGTCCAGGAGAGCACAACCACTCTTTTGTATTGGCAATGTAAAATATTTTATAGCGCCTAGCTCTTTAATACTCCCAAATGACTGACAGAGTCTAACCTACGACAAAAAGGGTTAGGAATCAATAGAGGTATGGACAGGAACAAGTACAGGAATGTATGCAATATATTAATTTTAACAACTTTATATCACCCAAACAATGAAATGGGCAAAACAATGCCAATTTTCCAACATGGTGATATATTTTTAGAGCAACTCTTCATAATTCAGAATAATTCAGATTACATTTATGAGCAATGTCACTGCTAAAACGAAAACCCGAATATTCAGCTTCCTTAATAATGTGGTCATCAAGTGGATCTATCTTATAATTGACGATCATTTTTTTTGCTGTTTTTATGTAATGCAAACTTGACCTGAAGGTATTGGAGTACTTTAGATGAGCAATAGTTTCATTACACAAGGGTACATTCATGTCTTTTAGGCAGGGTATGCTGGCAGTCTCCCAGACAGAGAACTGCAGTGTCCTGTCGGATGGGGTCACCAGGACACTGCTTTATTCTGGCCCTTGGGGATGGGGTCCCTGGGGCTGGTAAGCAGATTGGGAAGGGAAGCCTGATGCCCCCTCTCCTAAGTTTAAGAATCAGCCCTATGGGATGGGGTCCCCGGGACACTTCTAAGGTTTGGGGGGCGTGCACCCCGTCCCTTAATACTGAAGATCGGCCCCGGTGGATGGGGTTCCTGAGGCCACACTAAGACTCAGGGAAGGGAGCTACGTCCCCTCCCCTAATTATAATTAAGGCTCCTGGTTTTCCGTTTAAATATATTTTTGCATATAAATCCAGTGGAAAAATATGTTTCCTTTGTCTGTATTTATAAATAGAAATGGAAAAATGCCAATAAATATGTTTAACTTTGCTGCTGTCTGCAAGGAGAAGACGAGCCTGTCCAAGTGCAGGTGAGGAGAGAGCTAATCGGATTTCAGCTGAGCCCATAACAAAGGTGGAAGTTAAGGGGCCATCAGGCCTCCTTTTGTTTAAGTATCCTGGTGGGGAGCTATGAGGGGGTGCAGGGTAGGTGGGGGAGACACACACCTAAAAGCAATTGATGGAAAGCAAATGCACACAGCTTATAACGTCACAGGTACTTAAGAGAGGCATGCTTTTGACTTTGTTCAGTCCCTGAATCCAAGAGATATGCATACACCTGAGGAATGTAAGATGAGTTGGTCTGTCCCAGTAGTTACACAAATAACAATTTAAGTAGCACTATTTTGTTTTATTTCATTTACAGCGCTATTCATCCCAATGCAGGGTGTCAGATCGCTTTACATCACACATTATACATTGACAATAAATCATATGTGTGTAAATCAATGTGTAGGATGTGTTACATAAGACACTGAGGGTTATAAGGCCCTTCATAGCTCACTGTACTATATTAGAAGGATTGCAATTTATTAACTGCAAGTAACAAAAGCATCTCTTTGTTAAGAGCAGTAACCCATTTACACATCTGCATAAATCTATCTAAACCTATAAAAAACAACCGTGCATTGCTTAGTTAAATAAATGTGAAAAAATAATAGCTGCGTCAGCTTTTTTTGCTGGCGACAAAATAAAAGGTGATTAAATAAAGATATAATGACCAAAAATAAATATAGATAAGTACAGATGGAAATGTTTAAAAAATAATTACCATAAAACCAGGAGCCCTAAATATCATATGGGCCATGAGAGATCGGGTGTACGGGGCCTCTTGGAGGCTTGAGGGGTCACACACCCATGTCCCCATAAAAAAAAAGGAGGTTGGGTGCAGGGCCTGGCGACAGTAAAATTGTTCTAAAAAATGATGTTTGTGGCCTGAACTAGCAGGCATGATATCCCTACCCTGTCCCTTATATGTTGTTTCTTTTTTATTTTCTGAACAGGGGATTGAATCCCCCAGTCCTAAAATGACTACCATCACATCTTTGTTCATGTAATGGCAGCCATTCAGATATTATTTTTAGAACTGTTAGCTCCAGGGAATCCCGCAGCTTGTAGTATACATACATTTTGAACCTTAATTTCTCAAAAACTACTGAATGGACAGTGGCGTGGTTAGGCATTTTACCGCCTGTGGCAGTCCCAGCTATTGCCGCCCATGGCTGTCGTAAGAGGGGGGGGGTGCTCCTGATCAAATCCTGCGAGTACCCCTCCCCCCACCCCCCTTGCTACGGCACTGTGAATGGATTTACACATAAAGTAAGCTTGCTGGACCAGGATCCAGTTTTCTGCCAAATGAAAACAAGTTACTTACCTGTAACTTTGGTTCCCCAGTATTGGTAACTTTCATAGATTCTCATGCTTTGTATCATTCCCCGTCGTCGGAATGGGAGCCTTGGTAAATAAAAAATATCATAACCATAGAAACAAAAGAGAAAATAGGCTTAGGCCTCATCTCATTTTGTAGCATATCACCCTCTTTGTGTAAAAGAGCCCAAAGTTTTGCCAGGACCAATCAGCACAGCCTCACCCCTTGGAACCTTCCTGAGAGAGCTCAGAGCCTCAGATTTTCATAGCCGTTGTGCAAACAGCCACTACCTCAGTAAACAGGCAGAGCTTTCCCAGGGGAGGTGGGTGGGCGCATGAGAATCTATGAAAGTTACCAATACTGGGGAACCAAAGTTACAGGTAAGTAACTTGTTTTCTTACCCCAGTATTGGAACTTTCATAGATTCTCATGCTTTGTATCAGAATAGCTAGCAGTAAATCACAAAAGCACATTTTGGTAGACACTTGGCCTTACATAACCATCTCAATTTACAGTAAAAACTAGTACATGGTAATCAAGAAAAAACAATCATCACTGAACCAAATGTGCTTACCAGGATGGAGGGATTGTAGGGAAAGCTCACCTCTCAATGAAAAAGATTCCTGAGGACTGCTTGACCAACAGCAGCGTCATCTCGCCCCACCGACTCCAGGCAGTAGTGTTTCGTGAAGGTGTGTACACTGCTCCACGTTGCTGCCCTGCAAATGTCTTTGATAGCAACTCCAGCAAAAAGAGCCACTGAAGACGCCATCGCTCTTGTAGAATGAGCACGGGGCCTTCTGTCCAAAGGTTTGCCCGCAGCCTGATGACAGAATTGAATTGCACTGGAGATCCAGCGGGAAATGCCACTCTTAGCGAGAGGGAATCCCTTCCGTGGTGCACTGTAGGAAACAAATAACTGTGTAGACTTCCTGAAAGATCGTGTGCGCTCGAGATAGAATTTCAGACATCTCTGGACATCCAAAGAATGCAATGTTCGTTCCGCCTGTGTAGAAGGACGTGGAAAAAAGGAATTCAAAATCAAGGGTTCATTCAGATGAAAATCCGAAGGCACCTTCGGGATGAAGTTTGGGTTGGTTCTCAATATTAGCACATCCTTTTTGAACTGAAGAAAAGGCTCCACTATGGACAGAGCCTGGAGTTCACTAACCCTCCTAGCCGATGTCAACGCTAAGAGGAGGGCTAGCTTCCATGAGAGGATCTTCAAGTCCGCCCTGTGAATTGGCTCAAAGGGAGCTTTCATGAGCTGAGCCAGTACTAGGTTGAGTTGCCAGATCGGTGGAGGTGCTCGGACCGGAGGATTCATCCGAAACAACCCTTTAAGGAACTGTTTTACAATCCTCGCGGACCATAGAGATGGCCCGATGTTTTTCGTCGAAAACGCGATATGGCAGCCAGATGTACCTTGACCGAAGAGTGCGCCAGACCTGATTTAGCCAGCGACAGGATGTAAGGTAAAACCTGATGTGGCAGGGATTTATAAGGATGGAGTTTACTCCTCTGGCACCACAGACAAAACCTCTTCCATTTTGCCCTGTATGTCTTATTAGTGCTTGGCGCCCGCGCCTGAGACAACACATCCCTGCACTCCCTGGAGAGATTCAGATGACGGAATTCTCTGTATTCAGGAGCCACGCTGTCAAGTGTAGTGACTTCGGATCCGGATGGAGCACCTGTCCCTGATCCCGCGACAACAGAGTTGGAATCAGCGGCAAGCGAATTGGGCGATCCTGGGAGAGAAGCAGGAGTTCCGTGAACCAGAACTGCCCGGCCCACGCTGGAGCAATGAGAATCATCTTGCAAGGTTCCGCCTTGACCTTCCTGAGAACTCGAGGAATGAGGGGAATGGGAGGAAAAGCGTAGCAAAATGCGCCGAACCAAACAATCGAAAGGGCATTCCCCAGAGATCCTCAATGGAGAACCTTGCTTGCGTTAAACCGACATTTGGCGTTCTCCGGGGACGCAAAGAGGTCTATGGTCGGAGTACCCCATACCTCGAACACTCCCTCCAGCGTGGCTTGGTCTAATTCCCACTCGTGAGTCACCTCCGTCTGACGACTCAGAGCATCCGCCGTGATGTTGAGGCATCCTGCTAGGTGCTCGGCTTGTAGGTTGATCTTGTGAGAAATTGCAAAATCCCAGATCGTCTGAGCTTCCTTGGACAGAGTTTGCGATCTTGTTCCCCCTTGTTTGTTGATATAGTGCATGGCCGTCGTATTGTCTGTCCGGACCAGCACTGCACGATTCTGAATTCTGGGAAGGAACGCCAGCAAGGCTAAGCGAATGGCCATCAGCTCCAAGAGGTTGATGTGGTTTAAGCTTTGTGCCGGACTCCAGTGACCGCTGATTTGAAGCTCCTGGAGTACCGCTCCCCAGCCTTCTAAGGAGGCATCTGTGGCCACCACCATAGGAGACGGTGGAGTCCGGAATGTTAATCCTACTGCGATGTTTTCCTTTACCAGCCACCACTCGCAGGCCTTGCGCATACCTGGTGTCACCCACACCTTGTCGTTGAATGACCCTTCTGCCTGGCGCCATTGTTTGTCTAACTCCTCCTGCAGAGGACGCATATGAAGCCTGCAATGTGGTATTAATGGTATGCAGGATGATATCGATCCGAGTAAGGACTTGTACAGGCGAACCGACAAATATTTCCTCTGCAGCACTTGACGAGCGGAGGTGATCAGCTTGCGTTGACGCTCCTCCGACGGACGAGCGGTGCATAGTGTCGTGTCCAGAATCGCTCCCAGGAACCTTTGCGACCTGGAGGGTATCAGCACCGACTTGGACCTGTTGAGCTGAAGACCCAAGTGGGCGAACAATTGAATGCAAGTTGAAACGGCTTGAGAAGTTGCCTTGAGCGATGGAGCCTTGACGAGCCAGTCGTCCAAGTATGGGAACACTTCTAGGGATTGCTTTCTGAGAAAAGCAGCGACTGGTGCCAGCATCTTCGTGAATATCCGAGGTGCAGACCGAAGGCCAAACGGAAGCACTTTGAACTGGAAATGGCTCTTGCCTACTGTGAAGCGTAGATATTGCCTGTGAGCTGGGTGGATTGGAACGTGGAAGTACGCATCCTCTAAATCCAGGGACGCCAAAAAATCGCCCGGATTTAGTAGACTGAGAATATCCTGGAGAGTGACCATCCTGAAGGAGAGCTTGATGAGATAGGTGTTGAGCTCCCTTAGGTCTAGTATAGGACACCACGTATCTGCCGTCTTCCGAACCAGGAAGAACCTGGAATAGAAACCCATGCCCCTCTGTGAAAGAGGCACCGGTTCTATTGCCCCCTTGATGAATAGTTGGTGGGCTTCGAGATGTAACAGTCGGAGATGTTTTGAGGGACGGGCGTCCGGAGCTCTCGTTGGAGGAAGATCTTGGAATTCCAACATATGGCCACTCTGAACAATATTCAAAACCCACCGGTCCGATGTTATAAGGACCCAGCTGTCCAGACAATAGGAAATCCTGCCCCCAACCGGTGTCTTTGGTAGGGGAGGAACAGTAGTCAGAGCCAGAAGGCCGCTATTGCCTCTTGGCATTGTCTCGTCCCTGACGATTCTGACGTCCTCTCTGGGACTGACGAGAGAAAGACGCCGATTGACCTTGGCGTTGGTTCGAGTACTGAGCCTTGTATGATTGTCCTGACTGCGTTGAATACTGACGCTGGTTGCCTCTGTAAGAAGTGAACCCTCTTCCACGAGCTCCTCTGAATGGAACCTTCCGATAATTTAAGGATCCCAAGGACTTTGCTGTGTCCGTGTCCTTCTTGATGCTCTGCAGGGCCTCATCGACATGCTTGCCAAAAAGCATTTCCCCGTCAAATGGAAGGTCCAGGATCTTGTTTTGGACCTCCTGACGGAACCAGGTTGCCCTTAACCAGCCTTGACGGCGCAAGACCGCTGACCCTGCCAAAGCCCTGAAAGCGGTAGAGGCTATGTCCATAGCACAGTCAATGATCTCAGAGGAACATCTCTCTCCTTCCATGAGGACTTGCTTGGCCTCCTCCTGAGTAGAGTCTGGTAGTAGATCCATAAACGGCTCCATGTCGCACCACATTTGGCGGTCGTACCTGCCTAGAATGGCTAATGAATTTGCTGCCCGAACCAACAAACTGGCCATGGTGGAAAATCTCTTCCCTACATTGTCCAGCCGCCTGCCATCCTTATCCGGAGGCGTAGTCAAAGGTGTGGAAGGATTCTTGGACTTGCTCTGTGCGGCCTGAGATATCACAGAGTCAGGCTTTGGTTGTCCAAGAAGACATGCAGGACTGCCCTCAGGGGCCTTGTATTTCTTCTCCAGCCGGGGAAGAACCGGGATGACAGTGGCCGGGTTCTGCATAATCTTGATTCCCTCATCCCACACATGCTCAATGATGGGAATTGACCTGACGGACTTCTTGTATTGCGCCTTAAAATCATACAGAAAACAGTCCGACTGTTCCACTGTGAGAGGCAGACCAAATCTTTTGGATGCACGCTCCATAAGATTATGGAACCCCCCAATACCTGCCGGAGGCGACACGTTCGTGTCCCTCCCTGCAGCATCCGGATCTTGCATTCCAGTATCATCAAGGTCCACATCCGGATCCCCTGGATCAGTTAGTGGGACCACGTGCACCTCATCCTCTTCATCTGTATCCACATCCTGTGTATCTTCATTGGTAGGTTCCGGATACGAAGTCTGAGGAACCACTACTGGTACCACCACTGGTGAGGTACGTGGTATATTTTTAGGGGGAGGTGGCAAGTCCACTGACGGCCCTCGCGGACCCACTGATGTAGATGGATGCACTGGTTGAACGTCAGGGTGTGATGGAAATCAAGCTCTGTAGTCCTGCAACATCATCTGCAAGTCCGTAACCAGAGCAACTGGTATAGCTATCATGTCCTGTCTCAAAGTGCGAGGACGTACTTCCTGCTGAACATATTGTTGTTCTTCCTGCTCATCTTGTCCATAATAATCCTCAGTATCAGTCTCTTGCTGCTTTACATGCAGATCTGAGGGACTGTAGGCATCCCCATACTGCTCAACCTCATCCTCCTCCGACTCATCTAGCAGCATAGATGGTGGTAAAGGCGTAACCCGCCTAGGTGATGTCATCTCAGGTGTAATTTTCAACCTCTGTATTGAAAAACCAGAAATTTGACCCGTCGACGGTCCCGTCGACGGTCCCGTCGACGGAGTCGTTGTCGAAGGAATCCCAAGCGTCGTCGAAATCGACGATGAAATCGTCGACGGCACGGTAGTCTTCGTCGACGGAGTGTGAATCGTCGTCGACAATAAGGTCGTCGACGATGCTTGAATCCTCGTCGACGGTAGGATTGTCTTTGATAGCAACTCCAGCAAAAAGAGCCACTGAAGACGCCATCGCTCTTGTAGAATGAGCACGGGGCCTTCTGTCCAAAGGTTTGCCCGCAGCCTGATGACAGAATTGAATTGTACTGGAGATCCAGCGGGAAATGCCACTCTTAGCGAGAGGGAATCCCTTCCGTGGTGCACTGTAGGAAACAAATAACTGTGTAGACTTCCTGAAAGATCGTGTGCGCTCGAGATAGAATTTCAGACATCTCTGGACATCCAAAGAATGCAATGTTCGTTCCGCCTGTGTAGAAGGACGTGGAAAAAAGGAATTCAAAATCAAGGGTTCATTCAGATGAAAATCCGAAGGCACCTTCGGGATGAAGTTTGGGTTGGTTCTCAATATTAGCACATCCTTTTTGAACTGAAGAAAAGGCTCCACTATGGACAGAGCCTGGAGTTCACTAACCCTTCTAGCCGATGTCAACGGTAAGAGGAGGGCTAGCTTCCATGAGAGGAACTTCAAGTCCGCCCTGTGAATTGGCTCAAAGGGAGCTTTCATGAGCTGAGCCAGTACTAGGTTGAGTTGCCAGATCGGTGGAGGTGCTCGGACTGGAGGATTCATCCGAAACAACCCTTTAAGGAACTGTTTTACAATCCTCGTGGACCATAGAGATGGCCCCGATGTTTTTCGTCGAAAACGCGATATGGCAGCCAGATGTACCTTGACCGAAGAGTGCGCCAGACCTGATTTAGCCAGCGACAGGATGTAAGGTAAAACCTGATGTGGCAGGGATTTATAAGGATGGAGTTTACTCCTCTGGCACCACAGACAAAACCTCTTCCATTTTGCCCTGTATGTCTTATTAGTGCTTGGCGCCCGCGCCTGAGACAACACATCCCTGCACTCCCTGGAGAGATTCAGATGACGGAATTCTCTGTATTCAGGAGCCACGCTGTCAAGTGTAGTGACTTCGGATCCGGATGGAGCACCTGTCCCTGATCCCGCGACAACAGAGATGGAATCAGCGGCAAGCGAATTGGGCGATCCTGGGAGAGAAGCAGGAGTTCCGTGAACCAGAACTGCCGGGCCCACGCTGGAGCAATGAGAATCATCTTGCACGGTTCCGCCTTGACCTTCCTGAGAACTCGAGGAATGAGGGGAATGGGAGGAAAAGCGTAGCAAAATGCGCCGAACCAAACAATCGAAAGGGCATTCCCCAGAGATCCTCAATGGAGAACCTTGCTTGCGTAAAACCGACATTTGGCGTTCTCCGGGGACGCAAAGAGGTCTATGGTCGGAGTACCCCATACCTCGAACACTCCCTCCAGCGTGGCTTGGTCTAATTCCCACTCGTGAGTCACCTCCGTCTGACGACTCAGAGCATCCGCCGTGATGTTGAGGCATCCTGCTAGGTGCTCGGCTTGTAGGTTGATCTTGTGAGAAATTGCAAAATCCCAGATCGTCTGAGCTTCCTTGGACAGAGTTTGCGATCTTGTTCCCCCTTGTTTGTTGATATAGTGCATGGCCGTCGTATTGTCTGTCCGGACCAGCACTGCACGATTCTGAATTCTGGGAAGGAACGCCAGCAAGGCTAAGCGAATGGCCATCAGCTCCAAGAGGTTGATGTGGTTTAAGCTTTGTGCCGGACTCCAGTGACCGCTGATTTGAAGCTCCTGGAGTACCGCTCCCCAGCCTTCTAAGGAGGCATCTGTGGCCACCACCATAGGAGACGGTGGAGTCCGGAATGTTAATCCTACTGCGATGTTTTCCTTTACCAGCCACCACTCGCAGGCCTTGCGCATACCTGATGTCACCCACACCTTGTCGTTGAATGACCCTTCTGCCTGGCGCCATTGTTTGTCTAACTCCTCCTGCAGAGGACGCATATGAAGCCTGCAATGTGGTATTAATGGTATGCAGGATGATATCGATCCGAGTAAGGACTTGTACAGGCGAACCGACAAATATTTCCTCTGCAGCACTTGACGAGCGGAGGTGATCAGCTTGCGTTGACGCTCCTCCGACGGACGAGCGGTGCATAGTGTCGTGTCCAGAATCGGTCCCAGGAACCTTTGCGACCTGGAGGGTATCAGCACCGACTTGGACCTGTTGAGCTGAAGACCCAAGTGGGCGAACAATTGAATGCAAGTTGAAACGGCTTGAGAAGTTGCCTTGAGCGATGGAGCCTTGACGAGCCAGTCGTCCAAGTATGGGAACACTTCTAGGGATTGCTTTCTGAGAAAAGCAGCGACTGGTGCCAGCATCTTCGTGAATATCCGAGGTGCAGACCGAAGGCCAAACGGAAGCACTTTGAACTGGAAATGGCTCTTGCCTACTGTGAAGCGTAGATATTGCCTGTGAGCTGGGTGGATTGGAACGTGGAAGTACGCATCCTCTAAATCCAGGGACGCCAAAAAATCGCCCGGATTTAGTAGACTGAGAATATCCTGGAGAGTGACCATCCTGAAGGAGAGCTTGATGAGATAGGTGTTGAGCTCCCTTAGGTCTAGTATAGGACACCACGTATCTGCCGTCTTCCGAACCAGGAAGAACCTGGAATAGAAACCCATGCCCCTCTGTGAAAGAGGCACCGGTTCTATTGCCCCCTTGATGAATAGTTGGTGGGCTTCGAGATGTAACAGTCGGAGATGTTTTGAGGGACGGGCGTCCGGAGCTCTCGTTGGAGGAAGATCTTGGAATTCCAACATATGGCCACTCTGAACAATATTCAAAACCCACCGGTCCGATGTTATAAGGACCCAGCTGTCCAGACAATAGGAAATCCTGCCCCCAACCGGTGTCTTTGGTAGGGGAGGAACAGTAGTCAGAGCCAGAAGGCCGCTATTGCCTCTTGGCATTGTCTCGTCCCTGACGATTCTGACGTCCTCTCTGGGACTGACGAGAGAAAGACGCCGATTGACCTTGGCGTTGGTTCGAGTACTGAGCCTTGTATGATTGTCCTGACTGCGTTGAATACTGACGCTGGTTGCCTCTGTAAGAAGTGAACCCTCTTCCACGAGCTCCTCTGAATGGAACCTTCCGATAATTTAAGGATCCCAAGGACTTTGCTGTGTCCGTGTCCTTCTTGATGCTCTGCAGGGCCTCATCGACATGCTTGCCAAAAAGCATTTCCCCGTCAAATGGAAGGTCCAGGATCTTGTTTTGGACCTCCTGACGGAACCAGGTTGCCCTTAACCAGCCTTGACGGCGCAAGACCGCTGACCCTGCCAAAGCCCTGAAAGCGGTAGAGGCTATGTCCATAACACAGTCAATGATCTCAGAGGAACATCTCTCTCCTTCCATGAGGACTTGCTTGGCCTCCTCCTGAGTAGAGTCTGGTAGCAGATCCATAAACGGCTCCATGTCGCACCACATTTGGCGGTCGTACCTGCCTAGAATGGCTAATGAATTTGCTGCCCGAACCAACAAACTGGCCATGGTGGAAAATCTCTTCCCTACATTGTCCAGCCGCTTGCCATCCTTATCCGGAGGCGTAGTCAAAGGTGTGGAAGGATTCTTGGACTTGCTCTGTGCGGCCTGAGATATCACAGAGTCAGGCTTTGGTTGTCCAAGAAGACATGCAGGACTGCCCTCAGGGGCCTTGTATTTCTTCTCCAGCCGGGGAAGAACCGGGATGACAGTGGCCGGGTTCTGCATAATCTTGATTCCCTCATCCCACACATGCTCAATGATGGGAATTGACCTGACGGACTTCTTGTATTGCGCCTTAAAATCATACAGAAAACAGTCCGACTGTTCCACTGTGAGAGGCAGACCAAATCTTTTGGATGCACGCTCCATAAGATTATGGAACCCCCCAATACCTGCCGGAGGCGACACGTTCGTGTCCCTCCCTGCAGCATCCGGATCTTGCATTCCAGTATCATCAAGGTCCACATCCGGATCCCCTGGATCAGTTAGTGGGACCACGTGCACCTCATCCTCTTCATCTGTATCCACATCCTGTGTATCTTCATTGGTAGGTTCCGGATACGAAGTCTGAGGAACCACTACTGGTACCACCACTGGTGAGGTACGTGGTATATTTTTAGGGGGAGGTGGCAAGTCCACTGACGGCCCTCGCGGACCCACTGATGTAGATGGATGCACTGGTTGAACGTCAGGGTGTGATGGAAATCAAGCTCTGTAGTCCTGCAACATCATCTGCAAGTCCGTAACCAGAGCAACTGGTATAGCTATCATGTCCTGTCTCAAAGTGCGAGGACGTACTTCCTGCTGAACATATTGTTGTTCCTCCTGCTCATCTTGTCCATAATAATCCTCAGTATCAGTCTCTTGCTGCTTTACATGCAGATCTGAGGGACTGTAGGCATCCCCATACTGCTCAACCTCATCCTCCTCCGACTCATCTAGCAGCATAGATGGTGGTAAAGGCGTAACCCGCCTAGGTGATGTCATATCAGGTGTAATTTTCAACCTCTGTATTGAAAAACCAGAAATTTGACCCGTCGACGGTCCCGTCGACGGTCCCGTCGACGGAGTCATCGTCGAAGGAATCCCAAGCGTCGTCGAAATCGACGATGAAATCGTCGACGGCACGGTAGTCTTCGTCGACGGAGTGTGAATCGTCGTCGACAATAAGGTCGTCGACGATGCTTGAATCCTCGTCGACGGTAGGATTGTCGACGGAGCCTTTTTCTTCGTCGACGGCAAGCTCGTCGACGGAGCTTTCTTCATCGTCGACGGGACAACTGTCGATGGTCTCGTCGACGAGCTCGTCCTCATCAGCATCGACGACGACGTCGCCGTCGTTGTCATCGTCGTCGTGGTCTTCGTCGTCAAAACTGCCGTCGACAGGAGCTTCATGGAAACCGTCGTCGACGACGAGAATGAAGCAATCGTAGACGATGAAACAGGAGCAGACATCGTCGACGGTCCCGTCGACGAAACCAAGGAAACAGTCTTTACAGTGGAAATCGTCGTCGACGTACCTGCTTTAATCACCGTCGACGGACGCTGTTTCTTCACAGGAGCCATTTGTGGAGTTCCTGCAGCGTGTTTCTTAGCAGGCTTTTCCTTCTGGGACCGAGGAGAAGATATAGAAACCTCCTTTTTGTTCCTAGAGGCTGTGTCCACACCAGCAGCCTGTCCCTGCCTCTCCTTTTCACTTCCGTGAGGAGATTTCATGGGACCAGCCTCCTCAGACCTTTCAGAGATCCCGTGAGGGGCTTTGACAGGGGGTTCTGCAGAGATGGAGGGAGATGACCTACCCCTCTTCTTTGATCTCCTGGAGGAAGTGCCAGAAATCGAATCTTCCTCATCTGAAGAGAGAACCTCCTTCCTGGTCTTCAGCTTTTGCAGCCATGTCAGCAGTCGACCCTCTCTGTCCCGCAAAGTCTTAGTAGATAGAGTCCGACAAATCTTGCAGTCTGTGGCCTTGTGCTCAGGGTATAAGCAGTAAATACAACTCTCATGCTTATCCTCAATGAAAAGTCTCTTCTTTCCACAAGAAGCACAGGGCCTGAATAAGGCTTTCTTTTCTGACATAATGTCACTATAGATGTTAAAATTTAAATTTCTGAAAGAAAAGTTGAGAAAACTGAGCAGAGCTCAGTGGAGACTCCCTAGCACAACGTACGGTAGAAAAATCTGAGGCTCTGAGCTCTCTCAGGAAGGTTCCAAGGGGTGAGGCTGTGCTGATTGGTCCTGGCAAAACTTTGGGCTCTTTTACACAAAGAGGGTGATATGCTACAAAATGAGATGAGGCCTAAGCCTATTTTCTCTTTTGTTTCTATGGTTATGATATTTTTTATTTACCGAGGCTCCCATTCCGACGACGGGGAATGATACAAAGCATGAGAATCTATGAAAGTTCCAATACTGGGGTAATTGGTGTAATTCCATTAAGCCGTTTTTGCAGTAACGCTGTTCAATTTTCCAATGGCAAATTGCACATGGAAAAAAACATTTTGGAGCTCTCCCTTTTTCTCAGCCCCCACTTGATGGATCACCATGAAACTTTACAGGAAGGAGCTGAGGAGGATGCAACCGTATTTTGGAAAGTTTAGTGGAGATTCATCAAATTGGTGCCAAAGTTATAAGTAGGGCTCCCGGTTTTATGGTATTTATTTTTTTAACATTTCCGTCTGTAATTATCCATATGTATTTCTGGGGCATTTTACCTGTATTTATCCATATTTATTTCACGTTTTGCGTATAAATGTAGTTGTAAAACTGTACATTTCCATATTTATTTAATTGATAGACGCCTACTCATACTCATGTCCGTCGTGTTTTAGCTATTTAAGTTACTAAATATTACATCAGTACATCCTCTGGCTAATATTAGCATTATACCACAAATGTATGTTGATACATTTCATCCTGTTTTTTAATTTCCCATGCTGTTCATCTGCTCAGCTGTTGAGCTCTAATTCATGAAAGACAGCACGAAGAGTCACTTAAGGAAGCAAACTTTCTGTATTTATCCACTTTTTAAAATAAATGTGAACAGAAAACACATTGTTTTCTGTCTGTATTTATCTGTAAAAATCCGTAAAAACGGAAAACAGGGAGCCTTAGTTATAAGCAAATCAAAACATTTATTCTATTTGGTGACGGGGTCCAAACTATCACTATCCAGTGGCAAGCGCCACTGAGAGAAGCACGAAATAAAATAGCAGCAGTAAACCTAACCCAAGTGCCATTCCCACTTTCCAGTTGGGAAATATGTGGTGAGAAAAAACATATTAGTACCCTTCTCTATATCACTTCTAGCAACGAGAGGACAGACGGAGATAGTGGCAGAGAGGATATGAAATGGAAGAAGGGGTAAGGGAAAATTGAGGCAGGAAGGAGAGGGAGAGACCTGGGATAGCAGAGGAAGAGATGTAGGGGTGAGCTGGCAAAATAGGGAAAGAAATTAATATTAGGCGGGGGGAAAAGGAAGGAGCGGGGAACAGAGAGACCAGGAAGGAGAAAAGAAAGTCAGAGAGGAATACAAAAAGAGCAGTTGAGAGAAACAGGAAAAAAAGAGGCTTGAGGATATCATTTGGGGTGGCTGGAGCACAGAGTAAGGGAAGCTTTCATAAACAGGAGCCGCAAGAGTATATAAACATTTTAAGCAAGTGATAGATTAATTTTGGCAATGAGAGGTCTGGGGGAAAAGATAAGTAGAGAAAAAATGGGAGAGGGTGAGAAGACAGAAGGAGAGACAGCGGAAGGGGTTGAGGAACAGAAGAACAGCAAAAGAGAGGGATAGAAAGAGAGATACAGATAGATTGAAGTGAGAGAGAAAAGGGAGACAACGAGAAACAATTGAGACATTGAGAGAGAGAAGATAAAGAAAAAGGGAAAGAGAAGCTCAGAGCTAAAGACTGAGAACGGAAAGAAACTAAAAACGAGAGAGTAAAGATAGTGAGTGAGTCAGAAGAGATGGTTAGAGGGAGACGGAATTCAAAGAAAGGGGTGAGAGAAAACAGATGAAGCGAATTGTGAAGAGCGATAGTAGAAGATGGAGAGAAAGAGACACAGAGGTTTATACAGAGAGAATGAGAAAGGAAGAAGGAGTGAGGTAGAAGGAATAAGAGCTGAGGAGAGACAGAGTGACCGAAAGACTGATGAAAAAAGTCAGCAGAGAATGAGAAAAGGAGAAAGGGCAGATGGACCAAGAAAGCATGAGAGAAAGGGAGGAGAGAATGAGGATGGAGAAAGGTACCATGCAGACGTGAAGAGTCAAACGATGGAAGGGAGAAAGACTGAAGGAGGAAGAAGGAGCGAGGGAGTGAGATTGGCTTTTTTGAGGTAGAGAGATAGAATAAAAGGAAGCCAGATCAACAGAAAAAGCAAGAAACATATGTAGAGCGCAAGAGAGGAACAGATTAAAAGTAATGCTGAGAAAGGAGGGCTGATTAAGAATAGGTAACATGAAAAGAGTGGGAAAGAGACAGGTAAACAAGAGGCAGGGTACATAATTAGTGAGAAAGAATTACAGGAAAAAGAAAATGAATGAGAGAAAAGATTGGCACAAAGATTTATCTGTCCTTAAAGGAACAGAAAACCTATAGTAAAGAGTGCACTCATCTTCTAAGCAAAGAGAGTGTGCCCCCAGGAAAGAGGGTTTATCTTCCAACAATCAAGTAGGACCTGCCTGATTGATGATGGACCTGCGTTCCAAAAGACTGAAGGGAGTTTCCATCAACAACTCCTCACCTGAAATAGTACACAGTCTGCAGAAGAGGACTGCCCAGCCCAAGACTAGGCGGACATAACATCCTCACCAGGACTGGTAACTCTCTGACTGAGATGCTGGAACAACCACTCCAGGCCACTCTCTGGTATGCGTGGCCTGAAGCAGAGGGACGCCTGAGTGATCGAACTGCATTTACAGAGTGTCAATCAATGACCCAGATGATATTGGTATACACACTACTATCCACACACATATGCAGGGGTCGAACACGCATAGCAAGCCTCACAGACAAGATCCTAACAAGAAGTTCTACTGCTCACCACTAAGCTGTTACTTCCATGGATAAAGAAGCAACTCAAAATACAAGAATAAAGTGTTTGTGCCAACCCAGTGTGAGATGTATTTGTAACAATAACTTTCGAATGAATGAAATAAACTAGTGAGTGCAACTTTGATTTTGGGTGAGAGCATTCTTAACTTTAGGTTTACTAACGGTGTTGTAGCTGAACCTACCCTCTTCTTCTCGCTTCTTGTGAATGCTGTATCTCAACATCACATTACCTGCTCCGAATATCACATGAGGTATTCTTTGAGGATAAAGATGCCGGCATTTACATTGTGATTCGCCTGTTATACACAAATACCACCCATCATATGCACGGTTTATACACAACTTGCAGAGATCACAGAAAAAAACACCACTCACACCTGCATCTCACATACAAGAAACACTGATTATACTTGTGCCTTACACATTACACCTACCAATAATACACGCACATCACCCAAGATTCACAGACCATCCACCACACAGACACGACCAACCTATCATTCTCATGCTTCACACACCAGACCTATAAATCCCAATTGCGCAAAACCCCCAAGCCTCACAAATGATACTTGCATTCCACAGACAACGCCCACTGATCATACTCATGGGTTACACATATAAACCCCAGATCATTCAAGTACCTCACAGGTGAGATCTATTGTTCATACTTGCACTTCACACACAAGACTCATTGATCATCCTCTACCCTCCTAGAGGCACATTAGTACCTTACACACAAGATCAACTGATCGTACTCAGGCCTAATATGCAACATCCACCAATCATACTCACCCCTTTATACAAGAACCACCAATCATATACTTCACACACAAGACCAAATGATTTTACCCATGCCCATCAAACAAGATCTATGTATCACAGTCATATACACAAGACCCAATAATCACACTCATACAGGGTGGTGGAAAGACACAACACTAAACCTCTTGCATCAATAATATTCGAGACAACCAACAACGAGCAGACGACAGACATGGGGACAAGGAGAACCCAGAGAAAGAACGCACGTTCCATTTAAAAAGGCATGAGAAGCAAGAAAATACAGACAACATTAGCAAGTATAAAACTTGGTAAGAATCTGATGTTGCTATGTGACTACAGATAAGAACACTCTGGCAAGAGTCATGCAGTAAGTTTTAAACCTGAACCTCAAATGACCTCCAGTAAAATAACCAATCACAAGGCTCTATGAGACAGTTAACAACGTAAAGGGACTGTAGGAATGGCGTGCAATATCTTGTAAAGAAACCATGCATCATAACCTAATATAAGATAGAGAAGAGGGCAAGATTACACTCTGGGAAATACAAACCTAGGCCACAAGCCCTGCTCGAAGAGGATTATTTGGATGAATTATCTTGGATTTAACCTGTTCGATGTTTTAGAATATATGCGAAAACCTGGCCTGATGGAAGTAGGGCACTTCTTTACACTAGAACTATGCAAAGGCTTTTGTGTTAGTGACACACGAAAAGTCACTTTTCAACGGTATCTACGTAAGACTGGTGATCAGATAAGCAAATAAAGGATCTTTGAGGACAACATTTTAGATAGCTGTGTGCCTCTTAATACAATACTTTACAGGTTCAGACGGTTTCGTTTAAGACTCAATAATAATGTTACTATGCATTAGTATGAATGCAAAGGAGCCACCTCTAACATTAACAAGATACTATATAGGAATTAGATTAGCTATAAGGAACACAGGGAACCAGGTCCTGAAGAAAGCGGTGGACCTTGTATAAGGCCAGCGAGATACGGCTGTAACATGAAGACCAGCAGGATGAAAGACCACTAATTAGCGTCATCATCCCTACTTCGTGAGGACCTGATACATAAAAGGTCAATTTGGCTTGTGTAAGTTTACTACTTTTTGTAATTCAAAAACTATGTGTGGAGTTTTACCACTCTGCACTCCCTATACTTATGTGTGGGAAGTTGTGCGCACCCGGAAACTGCAGTAGGATGGAGAACTCAACACACATAAGCATAAGGAGTGCAGAGTCGTAAAACTTCGAACGTAGTTTATGAATACCAAAAAGTAGCAAACTTACACAAAAGTGTACGTTTAACTTTATGAATCAGGCCGTACATTTTTAATATCTCCATAGATCCCAGCAATAAAATTACTACGGGTTATCTGTAGGTAATTTTATGTTTCATTATTGGATCCCAACACTACTAAAAGGAGACATACTACAAAAGACCTACACACAAGAGTTTATTCTTTCCTGGAGCCCCTCCGCCCCACCAAAAATGTGTAGATGTGGAGCAACCTGATGATGAAGCATGCCACCTACGTTGGTGAGTGAGGGTTTTTCCCATTCTGTTTTAAAGAAACACACACCATTTTTAGAGAATGTTTACAACCTTTAGAATAAAAAAAGTGGTAAGACTTATAAATGTCTGGATTGTTCATTTGATATTGTGGTTTGCATAAAAGGGCCTGTGGAAGTGGAGTAATGCTGGTACGTTTCAGAGTGTTGTCCTTGTCATTAACTCTGAAGAGGATTCACAGCGACGTCTGTCTCGCTTTGCTAAATGCGAGTTGCAGTTCCACAGGGGTTTCCACTGTTTTGTTTATCTGTAGGACAGAACTTTGTCTGTGTGCTGTTGTGCAGAATGTGCCAGTTTTCCACAAAGGTAAAGACCCCCTTGATGCCATCACTAGAATGTTGAAACTGACCCTGATGTGAGTAGATGATGCCAGTAACGAGAGTCCAAGTGGGAGTTGAGATAGAAGAGAGACGAGGCGGGGGCCAGGAGCTGCACACTTCATGCAGGTAACCCCCAACGATGGCTTTGTACATTTAGGCTCAGTCTGCCTTATAAGTTAGAGAGTCACCTGGGGCCTGCCTCTTGTGAGACAGACCTCAGTGCATTTCCACCAGAACAGTCGCTGGGTAGTAAGCCGGAAATCCTGATTGCGTAATTCTACTCATGAGTTTGTGAAATAGATCTCAGGGTGTTATGTGATATTTAGCTCAAACCAGTTTAATGTAGGGTGACCAGATGTCCCAGTTTTCCCCGGACGGTCCCCGTTTTTGGAGCAGTGTCTCTGCACTTTTCTCCAAGTGAATCAAATGTCCCGGTTTTCGAACAGTGTCCGGATTAAACACAGAAATGTCCCGGTTTTCGAACAGTGTCCGGATCAAACACAGAAATGTACCGTTTTTTCATTATTGTTCCGGTTGATTGCACTGCTTACGGCGTGTGATGTCACTTAGGTGAGTGCAGTAAAGGCTGCACGCCACTCGAGGTAGTTACTTTTGAGCCACCAAGCAGGACTATTGGTAAAAATACGCTTTTCAGAAATTGACTAGTCACCGCTCTCCCATCACTGTTGTGGAATAACAAACTGCAGGGTTACAAAAGAATCCTGAACCAGCCAGGATTTCTTTCCTAAAATCAAATAATAAACGCACTGTTTCTAAAACAAAAGACCACAACCCCTTAATGACAACGCATCTTTTTCACATAACAGTCCTTGTTTACTAAAGTACATGGCGCTGTGGTGAAAAAGCTAAAAAAAATAAAACGTACAGGGGTTTAACGCAGGCCCCTGCGGAGCAAAGGTGGTTGGGGCAACACTTCGAGGGGTCCCTAGCCCTTGAGGGCCCCCCTTTCGGCCCAATGCCAATTAATATCTCTGAGAAATGCAGTGGTAGTTGGTGATGTTTTAAAGTGGGGCATAAATGTCTGTCTTGAATGCCATGTGGCGAGTGATCCCAATTCTTACAATTCTGGAGACCAAAACAGTGATCCTTGCAGCAGGGACTGTAACCCACAGAACTACCTTAACAAAAATAATGAGGTTTCAATCCAAACGTTTCTTAAAGTAACCAGCCGCACGCCACTGCCGTGCTGCTGCTCAGCCCTGGGCCCTTGTCAGCACATCTGAGCAGCAACACATGGGGATTTAGTGAAACACGGTTTGCAGGCGCTGTGTCCTCCAGGCTTTGTGTTAAGTAGAGAATGGCTTTTTTTGGGAGGATGTTATTGAGGTTGTTGGAGACAATACAAGATCGTGTTTATCCAATTGGTATGACCATCTTTAAATTACACAGGTACATTTACCTACAATTTTAGTCACAGGGAGACAAAGTCATGCAGTGATATTCACTCAATAGCTGAGGCCACGTTCAAACTCAAATTCCCAAGTTGCATTGTCGGCAGCTTAGCGGCTGGATCAAAGCTCCTGTCAATTATGTCACTTATATTGTAGCAGCACCTATAGACTGTACACTCTGTTTTTTTGTTGTTTTAGTGGTGATTTGTTTTTTTTCTAAAAAAATGGTAGTTCTTGTTAGATGAGAGAACACCAGAGGAACGAGATTTGACTTAGAATCCTTTAATATTTCAATTTCTTGACTCTGGATGTTTGAAATTCCCTATGTCTTGGTGGGAAGGGTTAGTTGCATCTCTCCACCCCAGATTACAGACACTCATATATATTAGTTCAGTTCCGCTCCAAATAGCAGACCACAGACACTCGCAGAGCACATCTGGTCTCCTGAGTCTCAGTCACTTTCAATCCCTCATTAATTAAACAACTCACACTGAATTGTAGTAGGTACTATGTAGTGCTTCACACACCTTACGAGGAGCTATGAAACTCAACAACCCCTAAAAATACAACATCCTCTACCTAGGTTACCATATTCTTACTGCTTCAGCACCTCGTCAGGGTATAAAGCGCTATAAAAATGAAACTATGATGCAATACCACCTCCTACCCACATCTTCCTCTACACCATTGGTACTCATAGTACGGCCCACGGGCCCGGCAGGCCTTTATTGGTGGCCCGTGGACCTTTCAGGTAATGTACCCATGGCCCCCCAGCGAGAGAGTGGAGAGAGAGAGAGAGGGAGAGAGAGAGAGAGAGAGAGAGAGAGATAAAAAGTGGAGAGAGAGAGAGAAAAAGAAAAAGTGGAGAGAGAGGGAGGGGAGACTGAGACAGACTAACTGAGACTGACAGACAGACGGACTGACTAAGACTGACTGACAGACTGACTGACAGAGATTGACTGACTGAGACTGACTGACTGAGACAGACAGACTAACTGAGACAGACTGACTGAGACAGACTGACTGAGACCGACTGACTGAGACTGGCCGACTGACAGACTGGCCGACTGACTGACTGAGACTGACTGACTGACTGACTGACTGAGACTGCCTGACTGACTGAGACTGACTGACTGACTTACAATGAGAGAGAAAGAGACAGACTGTAGGCAAGGGTGGTCACCTACTATAGCAAATATTGAGGAAAAGTCTGTTTCAATGGAATTAATGGTTACTGTCAATGAAAGACCTCGGATTTGTCGTCTGTAATGCTTCATCTCGGTCTGTGGAGGGAGCTGTCATTGTAGTCCTTTTTCTATGTCTATGACAGCTGTCAAATAGTCCTACTTTTATGGTGATGGTTACTGCAAACCGTAGTCCTACTTCTATGTCTATGACCTGTCCCCGTTTTTTTGTTTTGAGAATCTGGTCACCCTAGTTTAATGGCGAACTTGCCTGTAGTTATTTTAAAATGGAATCATGAACCTGCATAATGCTTGACGAAATCTGAACACAACAACTAAACTGAAAAACAAAAACATAGTTGGGTCAAGCACAGAATTCGAACTTTGCAATTTGTTGTATGTTCTTTGCATGCTAAAAAAGTTAATACTTCAAAGAATGTTCTTTGCCTACTGGACTTACAATTTGCACATGGTCTGTAATTATATTTGACCGAGCTGCAAAATTACGTTTCTGCAGTTTTTATAACATATGCAAAGTGGAGGCACTATATCTAGCAGTAGAACTGCAAGACAACCAGGTCTGAGCATGCTGTGGGAGTTAAAGGGTCCAGGTCGACTTAACCTTAGGCAATGCGTGGGGCCCACATCTGCTATTCTTACCATATAGCGCCTAAAAGTAAAATGGGAATGGCTCATCATGTTCTAAACTGGCCACCCCCTGATAGAGCCAGTGATGGAAACCTAAGGACAGAGCTGAGGCACTACTTCTTAGTTACACCTCATTCTAGTGTTCAACATAGCGCCTTTGAAGAGTGCAGGGACCTGCTGCACAAAGGTTGATAGGTGTGGAGTTCAGAGTCTCTAGGTGATGTCAGGAGTGTTGCTTTTTAACATGTGTGTGAAATATTTGAAGAGTTTACAAGTCTCTCAGGCCCATGCCCGAGTATCGCATCTATTACACGTTTTTGCTTTGCATTCTGGGACGTGTAGTCCAACTTATTCATCCGACTAATTAATCCATCAATGCAAGTCCCAGAATACAAAGCATGCATGAGCATGGACCTAGAAAAATTGAGACCTCTGTATTTATAAGTCCCTATGGGGAGTATTAGAGCTTTCGCAGCAAACAGGTGGAGGACCAGTGATTAGTACAAGCTACAACAAAGCAGGGTATGATGTGTTCTTCTGCATAAAACAATGCAAAAGTAGCAGGAATCAGAAAGTCATTTTCTCACTTTACACATATTTGGTTAGTCTTCCTATAGAACACAGTGTTCAATTTTGGATCCCAACACTACTAAAAGGAGACATACTACAAAAGACCTACACACAAGAGTTTATTCTTTCCTGGAGCCCCTCCGCCCCACCAAAAATGTGTAGATGTGGAGCAACCTGATGATGAAGCATGCCACCTACGTTGGTGAGTGAGGGTTTTTCCCATTCTGTTTTAAAGAAACACACACCATTTTTAGAGAATGTTTACAACCTTTAGAATAAAAAAAGTGGTAAGACTTATAAATGTCTGGATTGTTCATTTGATATTGTGGTTTGCATAAAAGGGCCTGTGGAAGTGGAGTAATGCTGGTACGTTTCAGAGTGTTGTCCTTGTCATTAACTCTGAAGAGGATTCACAGCGACGTCTGTCTCGCTTTGCTAAATGCGAGTTGCAGTTCCACAGGGGTTTCCACTGTTTTGTTTATCTGTAGGACAGAACTTTGTCTGTGTGCTGTTGTGCAGAATGTGCCAGTTTTCCACAAAGGTAAAGACCCCCTTGATGCCATCACTAGAATGTTGAAACTGACCCTGATGTGAGTAGATGATGCCAGTAACGAGAGTCCAAGTGGGAGTTGAGATAGAAGAGAGACGAGGCGGGGGCCAGGAGCTGCACACTTCATGCAGGTAACCCCCAACGATGGCTTTGTACATTTAGGCTCAGTCTGCCTTATAAGTTAGAGAGTCACCTGGGGCCTGCCTCTTGTGAGACAGACCTCAGTGCATTTCCACCAGAACAGTCGCTGGGTAGTAAGCCGGAAATCCTGATTGCGTAATTTGGTTAGTCTTCCTATAGAACACAGTGTTCAATTGTGTGCCTCTTACTTGAAACAAACATTTGCAAAGACAACCACTCTGGCGTTGGCTGCAAGCCTTTTGTATTTGGCAATGCTTGTTTTGCAATATTTTTTTAAAACATTGTTGTGGGAGCTGCCAGGCCCTCGCAAATATTACAAAAAAGAGTGGAATAAATCAAATAAATATTTTTACCTCAAAAGGCACACATTGCCATAGTAGAGCTTGGCACTGAAGGGAACTACTTTGTGTGGGGATGGGCTCCTTGTGAAGGGGCAGAATGCCATCACTTATACTGAAGTTAGCCAGTGTCTGAAATGGGCTGACACATAGTTCCATTGGGGATGCTGTAGTTGGTGGAAGACAAATGCCAATGACAACAGCAGACCAATAGCTGAAAAGAGCTGACTGTAAACCACTTTCAGCAAGAATAATAAATATAGTTGCACTAATTGTTGGCTAATGCAAGACTGAAAAAGGATTTTAGGATCTGGAAATGCTTCAAAGCAGGATCGGTGCCTTAAAAAAATGGGACCCTCCAGGCACAGTGAAAGAGCTGCTTTGCGTGGAAGAATTTAGGCCACAAGATTCTTTGATAACTTAACTCTGCATGTGCTAAAGGGGCATATTGGAGTCTACTCAGCCCCCAGAACAACACTGTGAACACACGGCCTTCCATTAAGGCCTGAAGGGAACAATTTAAGTAGAATCATGGGAGAGGAATGCTGACAGTGTGAACACTTACACCATGGCATGGGCTCCCAACCCCCATCCGTGCCTTTAATGCGCACAACAAAGTTCCCTTGATTAGAGAATCCAAGTCCCAGAGGATGAGAGCTACTTCCTGGAATACATTCATCTGCATGGCATGGCATGGCATGGCATGGCATTACTTACTGGGCACCCTGTTGATCGCCTTGAGAGGCCTCAGCACGCGCACGGTCCGGATCGCCGACAGGTTGATGTTCTGTAGGTCCAGCGAGTATTCCACCATCCTAGAGGAGGCGAGAGAGGACACAAGGGTTAGACAGGGCCACGTGCATGAGAGGTGACGGGGGGAGGGAGGGAGGGCGAAGGAGAGCCAGACATGTGCTTGACGAGGTGAGAAAAGAGGAAGACGAGAAGGGGCATGAGAAGAGAGAGAGCCATGTTCAAGCGCTGAGGGAAGAGGGGGGAGGAGAGGGGCATAAGATGAAAGAAACGTAGGTGAGGGAGAGGGGACATAAGATGAGAGAAGCATGTAGGTGAGGGAGAGGGGACATAAGATGAGATTGAGCCTCGTGCATGTACGTGAGGGAAAAGGGAGGTGGCAGAGGGGGCATGGGACAAGGGAGAGCAATGTTGAAGCGGTGAGGGAAGAGGGGGGAGGTGAGGGGACATAAGATGTACAAGAGCCATGTGCATGAGGTGAGAGAAAAGTGAGGCAAGAAGGGGGCATGGGATGAGAGAGAGGCGTGTATGAGAGGCAGAAGCGAGGATGTGTGGTTGGAAAGACGTGCATTAAGGGCAAAAGAGGGAGGGCGCATGGTGAGGGAGAGACCTGCCTGAAGAGGTGCGAGGAGAGGGAGACAGAAGAGTGAATGTGAAATGAGAGACAGCCATGAGCACGAGAGCTGAGGGGAAATGGAGACAGGGGTGAGGGTGTGCGAAAGGAGAGGGGAGAAGTAACACAAGGAGACAAGACAGGGCATTAGGTTAGAGAAAGGTATACGCATGGGGGCCTTGGGAGAAGGGAAGGAAAAGGGGAAAGGCTGCGATGGAGGAGGGAGGAGAAAGAGAAGGCGAGATGACAAGGGATTCGCGAGGGTCTTCTGCACAGAGAGGGGGGTGCCGGAGAGAACACATGGCGTTAAAGAGCAGTGCACATGGAGGGGTGAGGGGAGAGGAAAGAGGAAGGGGCGCGGGGTTAAAGACAGCCATGCATGTGGAGTGATGGAGGGAGAGAGGGAATGGGTGGCATGTAGGGTTAGAGAGACACACGTTCATGGAGAGATAAAGGAAAGAAGGACCGGTAGAGGGCCCATGGGTGGAGAGGGAGGCAGGGTGGGAAGGATTGAAGTGGAAGGAGGAAGAGGGCAAAAGAGGGGCAATGGGGCGATACAGACCCTTGAGCAAGGAGAGTTGAGGGACCAGGGTTGAAGGAAGGGGATGGAGGGAAAGTTGAGACCGAGAGAGGAAGAAGACACAACTGTGACACGGGATTACAGACGGCAGATGAGAAGGAAAATGAGGAAAGATCTCTTTGGGAGCAGGAAATGACTGAAGGAATACGAGAAAAGAAGTGTGGAGCAGGTAAGAAAGGAAGAGGGATTGAGATCCTATGGCAGAGTTGTGTGTGGACCCCCTAATTTCCTATTAAGGGGCCAAGGGTCTAGCTTGAGGTGCAATTGCGATGTCCACAGAACCTTAAATTTCTATTCCTCAACAACTACTTCAACACGCTCACAAGCTGTTCTACGGTTCCTTCTTTGACTAGTTCCTTAAAGACGGACACATGACTCTTTTAGTCTCGTATTTTGTTCACGATGCCATTCCTCAATGCGTCCTTGTGTTATACTTGTGTGACTTTATAACCTCTTAATGCTGTATTGTTTAACTATGACTCTTATGAATCCCCTCATGTGCCTCTTGTAAACGTTATCACATAACATGTAAAGCGCTCTGATACCTTTGGGTCTAGCTAGCGCTACATAAAACTCAAAATAATATTAATAATAATAGGGATGTGTTAGACCTGTCAGCCCTTTGGGTGGTCCCTCCTCATCATTATTTATTTTGTCCCACTTTTGCCTCAAACCCTGTTATAATTTTTCCTTTTTGGGAACCACCAGACTTTTTAGTGTTGATGCAGTGTCAGGGAGCCATTTTCCCTACCCCTGGAACTTCTGTCTGAGGGCCTGAGACACAAAATGGTGGCCACCTATTGTCACCTGTGACATCACCAGAACACACTAGAGGTTTCTGGAACCTTCTGCAACATTCTAGAACCCTGGGACAGAGGGAGGCAGTTTAGAATGTTGGGAAGCCATCTCAGGTTGGCAGTTGGCAGTTGGCAGTTGGCACTTGACTGGAGAGGAGAGAGGACAGAGATTCAGAAGGAGGAAGGAGTGAGGCAGCAGGGGTGGAAACCAGTGCTTGGAGTGGGGTCCAGAAACCCACCCTTGATGCTAGTCCCTACTGACCAAGCCCAGCCCAGAGCCCTGTGTGGGACCAAGTCCAGAAAAACCATCTAAAGGACCTGAACATTTGGAACAGGCCTTACAAAGGAAGAACAGCAAGTTCCTGACCTGTACAGCAGTGTTCTCCTGGAGTCCTGACGTCGAGAAGCCTGGAGACCTGGAGCCCGAGGTGGAGAAGCGGCGCTGACTGAAAGCAGACGTCGTACCCGGAGCCGCCAGAGGTCGCTAGAGGGTGCCGACGGAGGTCGTGGAGAGGCACCGGAGGTCGAGTAAGGAGTCACCGGAGATCGAGGTGAAGCGCGCCGGAGGTCGGGAGTGGAGATCGCACTCCGGAGTCGCCGGAGATCGAGGTGAAGCGCGCCGGAGGTCGGGAGTGGAGATCGCACTCCGGAGACGCCGGAATCTGAGGTGAAGCGCGCCGGAGGTCGGGAGTGGAGGTCGCACTCCGGAGACACCCGGAAGCGGGGAGGCCGTGACCCTGCGACGCCGGAAGGCGACATCGAGCCGGAGCAGCCCAGCGACATCGAGCCGAGGCCGCCCAGCGACATCGATCCGGAACAGCCCAGCGACATCGATCTGAAGCCGCCCAGCGACATCGATCTGAAGCCACCCAGCGACATCGATCCGAAGCCGCCCAGCGACATCGATCCGAAGCCGCCCAGCGACATCGAACCGGAGCCGTCCAGCGACGTCGACCCGGCGCCGAGAGGAGCCGATCATCGTGAAAAGGGCAGTAAGTGGTAGAGGGGGCGTCTGAGGCCCCGTGGAGCCCTAAAAGACCATTCTAGGGGCTAGAGGGGTGTTAGAACCAGCCTGGGAGTGCCAGGGGTGAACTGAGACTGGTGCAGTGACCGCTGTGAGGGGTTGTGTATTTTGGGAGAGCCAGATCTTTAGGTTACCCTTATTCTACCTCAGTTCAGGCCCAGCCTTGACCAATCTAGGTGGGACACCCCCCATGTCATCCGAATGACCACAAGCTGTACTTGGGCAAAGTGAAACCAAACTACCTCGTGAAAGGGTTGTGAACTGTAATTGTCATTGATTGTGTTATTTAAGTTATTGAGGGTGCTTTATTTATTGACTTCCACTGTATTTATTCCTGACTGTATTTATTTGCCCTCTGTATTTATTGCACCTATATTTATTCCGTGTTTATTTATGACCTGATCCTATTTATTGAAACCCCACTGTGGTATTATTTATTTGACCTGCTATTTTCAAGAAAAGTCTTATTGTATTGTATTGTATTTATTTTATGAAACCTGCAACTAAGAGAAAAAGATAAAGACAAACTACTTTCTTTCATACTTTTTACGGTGTAGTATCGTTTTTGGAACGGATGAACGCATGGTTATTGTGAGGGTGTGACGTACGCTTAGCACGGTGCCTGACCCCGACCGCTCGAGCCAAGCTACCATTGTGCTGGGAACCTGGTGACTGCTAACCCGGTTGCCCGGTTTCCAACATAAAATTGGTGTTCAGTGGTGGGATTGAGCTGTGCTTGCGTCTACTCGACAATAACTGTGGGTAGTCCATAGGCCTACACCGGGAGTTTTCTCCAAGCGGACTTCCTAATTTTGAGTTTTGTTTTTTCTAAATTTACTTCTGGTGGTGGGAGGAGGTATTACAAAAGGTACCCCCCTGCATAGATTCTGTAAGCAACTGTCTTCTATCCTGAGTGGGCAAAATGGAGTTTGTATTAGAGGATGTGGAAACTTATACTGTGGCCCAACTCAGAGAGTTTTGTGAGCGAGAGGGGGTGTTTTGTCCCCAAGGTGCAAAGAAGGGTGAGCTCCAGACCAGCTTAAGGGCTTGGGGGGAGGCACGACGAGAAAGTAAGGTGGAGAAGGAAGATAGGGATGGAGAGCCTGTCAGCGAGGGGGCTGGTTTGTACCAACCTGAGGTGGGGGACCTAGTAGCGGGGACCAGAACACTTTCAAGGAAGGGCAGCAGTGTCTCTAGCAACGGCTTATTAGAAGCAGAATTCACTGACCGGAGGGAGAAAAGACAACTCACATGGGATTTGGCGAAGCTGGAGAATGAAAAAGAGGAACGGAGGATGGCTCACGAGTTGAGGCTCAGGGAGATAGATCTCCAGATCTTACGGGTCGGGGCACACCCTGTTCCTAGTGGTGGCAGCGAAGAAAGAGAAATCACCAGGGAATCCAAACCCTATTTGCCAAAAGACATAGTAGCTAGTTATAGTGCGGGTGATGATATCGCCAAGTGGCTAGCGGCCTATGAGATCTCATTAAGAGTCCATGGGGTTCCAGAGAAGTATTGGGGAGGGGGATTGTATAAATACATGCCTCCAGCTGGTAGGGATACATTATTGGCCCTGGAGCAGGATGAGCAGACCCACTACCCCACCATGAAAGTGGCGCTCGTAAGGAAGTTTGGACTAACACCCGAGAAGTATAGACAGAAGTTCCGGGGTAGCCACAAACTGGGCACACAGAATTGGGTGGATTTCCTGGACTATGCAAAGAAGGCATTAGAGGGTTGGATACAAGGCAGTGAGGTGAGGGACTACGAGGGGTTGTTTGATTTGATGTTGAAGGAACACCTGCTCAAAAAATGTTTCCCTGAACTGCGTCAACACCTGGTGGATAGCAAGCTGACCAATCCCCGGAAGCTTGCTGAGGAGGCGGACATTTGGGCTAGTACCCAGGTGTCCACAAGGGGGACTGGAGGGGACTCTCAAAGGACCGGACCGGGCGCCCCCCAGAAGAAAGAGGGAGGGGAAAAGAAAACGGAGTTCTCTAAAGGCCCCCAAAATAGTTCCCAAGGGAAGGGAACAGGATTCACCCCTAGGGCTAACCCACCCAGAAACCCTAATCCTGGCCAGCAGCCAAGGGTTGTCCATTGCTACGAGTGCGGTGGTGTCGGACACTATAAGGGAGATGTGAAGTGCCCGAAAAGACCACCCCCTCCCATCGGAGGAAAGGCCCCCGGAGTAGCTAGTGTAGTGCTCGGGGAGGAGATGCCCTTAGGTAAGGGAAGGGAGTGGGCGGGAGTCACTTTAGTGTCCCTGGGAGAACGGGAGATGGTTCCTAAGATCCAGGTGCCCGCAAATACCACAAAGTATGGGCAGTGGGTCACCATCAACGGCCAAAGAGGGGAGGCTCTGAGAGACACAGGAGCCAGTATGACTATGGTACATAGCCAACTGGTGTCTCCAGAGCAGGTGATTCCCCATGTACTCCACCCCGCCGCGATGGCTGACGGCAGAATGGGCCACTATCCGGTGGCCGAGGTTCCATTTGAATGGGAAGGGGTTGCAGGGTTACTTCGAGTTGCCGTAAGCCCTGCCGTGCCAGTCTATTGTCTGCTGGGGAATGACATGGAGCATAATGCTTGGAAGGAGGTGGAATACCGGACTCATGCTGAGATGCTGGGTACACCTGACTGGGCCTGTGTCAGCACAAGGTCTGCGACTACCCGGAGGGGGAGTTCGTTTAGGCGGGAGCCTGGAACAAAGGCACCGCCGGCTGCCAATCAAGGGAAGAACCGAGGACAGGAGGAGCCTGCCTCGGCATCCGCGCCCCGTGTGACGGATAGGCCATCGGAGGTGGTGGACCAGGAGTCCGCGGAGGGTGATGTTACCAAACTGGAGAACCTACCCATCCCGGCCGAGTGGCACGTGGAGGGAGGGCCGACCAGGGAGGAATTCTGCAAGGGTCAGAAGGAGTGTCCTACCCTTGAGGGACTGAGGCGACAGGCCGAAGCCCAGGCAGCAGGGAACGTTGAGGGGAACTATAATATTTACTGGGAGGATGGCCTCCTCTACAGTGAACCCAAGGCGCCCATGCACGGATCGTCACGGGCCTTGGTTGTCCCTCAACGTTACCGAGCCTTCCTTCTGGAGTTGGCTCATGAAATCCCCTTGGCAGGACACCTGGGGCAAGACAACACCTTTGCCCGTCTTGTCCCACACTTTTATTGGCCTCAGATGAAAGTGTCGTCCGACACCTACTGCCGGACGTGTGTGTCTTGTCAAGCCAGTGGGAAAACAGGGGTGAAGCTGAAAGCTCCCCTGGAACCACTTCCTGTCGTTAGCACCCCCTTTGAAAGGGTGGGCATCGACATTGTGGGTCCGTTAGATCCGCCTACTACAGCTGGTCACCGGTTTATCCTGGTTTTGGTGGATCATGCCACACGGTACCCAGAGGCTATACCTCTGAGGACCATTACTGCACCTGTTGTGGCTAGGGCCCTGATGGAAACTTTACCCGAGTGGGTTTTCCCAAGGAAGTTGTGTCCGACAGGGGGACCAACTTCATGTCAGCATACATGCGGGCGATGTGGAAGGAGTGTTGAGTGACCTACCGGTTCACCACTCCTTATCACCCCCAGACCAATGGTCTGGTGGAGAGGTTCAATAAGACCTTGAAAGGCATGATCAGAAGTCTGCCTGAAAGCCTGCGGAGGAAATGGGACGTCCTCCTACCCTGTCTATTGTTTTCCTACAGGGAAGTGCCACAGAAGGGAGTGGGCTTCAGCCCCTTCGAGCTTTTGTATGGGCACCCTGTGCGTGGACCTCTCAGCCTGGTGAGAGACGGATGGGAAAGAACTCCCAGAAAGCTTCCCCAGGACGTGGTGAGCTACATGCTGGCCTTCCGGAGCCAAATGGCTAAGTTGTGGAAGCAAGCTTCTGACAACTTGGAAGCCAGCCAAGCAGTAATGAAGGCGTGGTATGACCACAATGCTCACCCGGTGGAGTTGGAGCCTGGCCAGAAGGTGTGGGTGATCGAACCAGGAGAGCTTAGCGCCCTCCAGGATCGCTGGTCAGGACCCTTTGAGGTGTTGGAGAAGAAGGGTAAGGCTACCTACTTGGTGGACCTGAAGACCCCTCGTCAGCCCCTACGGGTGCTGCATGCCAACCGCCTCAAACCCCACCATGAGAGGCCAGAAGTCCTCTTGTTAATGGTGACTGACGGAGCAGAGGACGTGGAAAGCGAGCCTCTCCCCGACTTATTTGCGTCTCAAGAAAAGGATGGGTTGGTGGAGGGAGTGATTCTCTCCCCGTCCCTAACTCCTGAACAGCAGGAGGACTGCCGCCAGGTCCTGGGGCAGTACTCTTCGTTGTTCTCCCTTGTTCCGGGTAGGACTCACCTGGGCGTCCATGACGTGGACACAGGAGACAGCCCACCTGTGAAGTCAAAGATCTACCGGATGACAGACAAGGTGAAGGCCAGCATTCACAGTGAAGTCACTAAGATGCTGGAGCTAGGAGTAATTGAACCTTCCAGCAGCCCCTGGTCCAGTCCGGTGGTATTAGTACCAAAAGCTGCACCACCGGGGGCCCAACCGGAACTGAGGTTCTGTGTGGACTACCGGGGACTGAACTCAGTAACCAAGACTGATGCTCATCCGATCCCAAGGGCGGATGAATTGATTGACCGGCTGGGAGCTGCCCAATATCTGAGTACCTTTGACCTTACTTCTGGGTACTGGCAGATCTCTCTGACTGATGGAGCTAAGGAAAGGTCAGCCTTCTCCACGCCCAAGGGCCACTACCAGTTCTGCGTGATGCCCTTTGGGCTCAAGAACGCACCTGCCACGTTTCAGCGTCTGGTGAACCAGATCCTCGCCGGAATGGAGAGTTTCTCTGCTGCTTATCTGGACGACATTGCCGTCTTCAGTAACAGCTGGGAGGATCACTTGCGTCACCTGCAAGCTGTTCTCCAGGCTCTGAAACACGCTGGTTTAACGATCAAGGCCAGTAAATGCCAGATCGGGCAGGGGTCGGTAGTGTACCTTGGACACTTGGTGGGTAGGGGAGCGGTGCAACCCCTCCAGGCAAAAATCGAGGCAATCATGGCCTGGAAACCCCCCAAGACTCAGACTGAGGTCCGAGCTTTTCTGGGCCTCACAGGATATTACCGCCGCTTCGTGAAGTGGTATGGGACCATTGTGGCCCCCCTCACGGAGCTTACGTCCAAGAAACAACCTCGACGGGTAGTCTGGACGGAGGCTTGCCAGCAGGCCTTTGTGAAACTGAAGCAAGCCATGTGCAAGGCCCCGGTCTTAAGGGCCCCAGATTTTTCCAAGGAGTTCATTGTCCAGACAGATGCATCGGAACATGGCATTGGGGCAGTGTTATCGCAACGCAATGAAGAAGGTCTGGATCAACCCGTGGTCTTCCTATCCCGGAGACTACTTCCCAGGGAACAGAAGTGGAGTGCAATAGAGCGTGAAGCCTTTGCCGTGGTATGGGCTCTGAAGAAGTTGCGGCCATACCTGTTTGGCTCGCACTTCCTGGTTCAGACCGACCACAGACCCCTTCGGTGGCTGATGCAGATGAAGGGGGAGAATCCCAAGTTGCTAAGGTGGTCTATTTCCCTACAGGGAATGGACTTTCAGGTGGAACATCGGCCTGGAGTGGACCACGCCAATGCAGACGGTCTCTCAAGGTATTTCCGCCTTAGTGATGAGAACTCCCAAGGGGTTGGGTAGCTCTCCCCACTTTCAGCTGGGGGGGACGCGTGTTAGACCTGTCAGCCCTTTGGGTGGTCCCTCCTCATCATTATTTATTTTGTCCCACTTTTGCCTCAAACCCTGTTATAATTTTTCCTTTTTGGGAAACACCAGACTTTTTAGTGTTGATGCAGTGTCAGGGAGCCATTTTCCCTACCCCTGGAACTTCTGTCTGAGGGCCTGAGACACAAAATGGTGGCCACCTATTGTCACCTGTGACATCACCAGAACACACTAGAGGTTTCTGGAACCTTCTGCAACATTCTAGAACCCTGGGACAGAGGGAGGCAGTTTAGAATGTTGGGAAGCCATCTCAGGTTGGCAGTTGGCAGTTGGCACTTGACTGGAGAGGAGAGAGGACAGAGATTCAGAAGGAGGAAGGAGTGAGGCAGCAGGGGTGGAAACCAGTGCTTGGAGTGGGGTCCAGAAACCCACCCTTGATGCTAGTCCCTACTGACCAAGCCCAGCCCAGAGCCCTGTGTGGGACCAAGTCCAGAAAAACCATCTAAAGGACCTGAACATTTGGAACAGGCCTTACAAAGGAAGAACAGCAAGTTCCTGACCTGTACAGCAGTGTTCTCCTGGAGTCCTGACGTCGAGAAGCCTGGAGACCTGGAGCCCGAGGTGGAGAAGCGGCGCTGACTGAAAGCAGACGTCGTACCCAGAGCCGCCAGAGGTCGCTAGAGGGCGCCGACGGAGGTCGTGGAGAGGCACCGGAGGTCGAGTAAGGAGTCACCGGAGATCGAGGTGAAGCGCGCCGGAGGTCGGGAGTGGAGATCGCACTCCGGAGTCGCCGGAGATCGAGGTGAAGCGCGCCGGAGGTCGGGAGTGGATATCGCACTCCGGAGACGCCGGAATCTGAGGTGAAGCGCGCCGGAGGTCGGGAGTGGAGGTCGCACTCCGGAGACACCCGGAAGCGGGGAGGCCGTGACCCTGCGACGCCGGAAGGCGACATCGAGCCGGAGCAGCCCAGCGACATCGAGCCGAGGCCGCCCAGCGACATCGATCCGGAACAGCCCAGCGACATCGATCCGAAGCCGCCCAGCGACATCGATCCGAAGCCGCCCAGCGACATCGATCCGAAGCCGCCCAGCGACATCGAACCGGAGCCGTCCAGCGACGCCGACCCGGCGCCGACCGGAGCCGATCATCGTGAAAAGGGCAGTAAGTGGTAGAGGGGGCGTCTGAGGCCCCGTGGAGCCCTAAAAGACCATTCATGGGGCTAGAGGGGTGTTAGAACCAGCCTGGGAGTGCCAGGGGTGAACTGAGACTGGTGCAGTGACCGCTGTGAGGGGTTGTGTATTTTGGGAGAGCCAGATCTTTAGGTTACCCTTATTCTACCTCAGTTCAGGCCCAGCCTTGACCAATCTAGGTGGGACACCTCCAATTCATCTGAATGACCACAAGCTGTACTTGGGCAAAGTGAAACCAAACTACCTCGTGAAAGGGTTGTGAACTGTAATTGTCATTGATTGTGTTATTTAAGTTATTGAGGGTGCTTAATTTATTGACTTCCACTGTATTTATTCCTGACTGTATTTATTTGCCATCTGTATTTATTGCACCTATATTTATTCCGTGTTTATTTATGACCTGATCCTATTTATTGAAACCCCACTGTGGTATTATTTATTTGACCTGCTATTTTCAAGAAAAGTCTTATTGTATTGTATTGTATTTATTTTATGAAACCTGCAACTAAGAGAAAAAGATAAAGACAAACTACTTTCTTTCATAATTTTTACGGTGTAGTGTCGTTTTTGGAACGGATGAACGCATGGTTATTGTGAGGGTGTGACGTACGCTTAGCACGGTGCCTGACCCCGACCGCTCGAGCCAAGCTACCATTGTGCTGGGAACCTGGTGACTCCTAACCCGGTTGCCCGGTTTCCAACAGGATGCCTTCAGTGAGTGTGGTGGTTGGTCTAGTCATAGACGTCTCTAGATGAACCCCAGCCCCTCATATCAGGCTGGGTGACACTGGCAGGACAAGGCTGCTACGGCTGCTGGAGGTGCACGGCACTATGTGTAGCAGCAGGCCGAGAGTGTCCCCCCTCTGTGAACATGACAAGCAGGCACAATCCGAAGGAAAGATATGTCAACAAAGAAAAGAAAAATACGACTGTAATGCCCTCCAGTTCATAAAGAATATATCAAACTTAGACAAATCTAACTGCATCACTTCAAAAATATACTATCCACAAAGTAAATGTTAATCCACAAGAATAAACTGAGGGGAACATCAAGTGAAGTTGCATGGGGTTTGGAGGGGTGCCAGAAAGCGCGGTGTCAGGAAGGCACCTGCAGAAACAAAAAAAACGAAATAATGTACATCCCAAAATGGGCTCGGGAGGGACGTGCCAACCAAGATTATACTGCCCACACGGAAAATTCTTCAATCTGATATGTCTGCATAAGCACCGAGAGGAATAAAACACATGCTGTGGCTCTGCCCCGCCAAGCTCTTGTGCCATTCTAGGTTCTGCCCCCTGCGCGCTCGGAACCACATTGCACACACTAAGACATCAGAAGACGTTTGTAGAGGAGCGGGGGGCGTCTGTCAGTCACCTAGCTTTCTAAATCCCCCGCTTTTATATCAGGCCATCTTAAAAGATGTAATTTGTATGGAGACTTAGCTTATCCAATGCGATTACTATTCATACTGTATTTGAGTTCTCATCCCTTTACCACTTCCTGGAGTAAGCTTTGACTGCTCGCTATCGCAACCTTTTGCAAACAAGTTTACAAAATGAACAACCCTGGAATCTAAATGGAAGTAACTAGTCTTAAACTTTGAAACATCAACAGTCATTTTCGATATCTATCACACATACCACCCAGTGCTCACCTCCTGCCATAGGACTTGGTTCAGTGGGTACGTTTTAGCCATGAAATGTTATGTGTGTTTGTAAAGCGCACTATCACCCATGAGGGTATCCTGGCACTGAGCAGGTGTGTGTGCCTAGCCATGACTATTGTTGGTTGGTTAATTGAAAAGCCAGGTCCTCAGCTTCTTGTGGAATTCAAGAAGATAGGAGGAAGCTCTGATGTGAAGTGGGCGGCCATTCCACACTTTAGGAGCGATGGAAGAGAACGCCTGTGCTCCTGATCTGGATCTGTGTATGTGTGGGATGTGTGCGAGTAGGGGTCCTGCGAAATGAAGGTGTCTGGGTGATTGGGAGAAGGAGATGCAACTATTAAGGTAGGTGGGGCCTAAGTAGTGTAGTGCCTTGAATGAATATGTCTGTGAGGAATTTTAAATGAGCGCTGGTGTGTATCAGGAGCCAGAGGTGCTCCCTGAGGTTTGCTGTGATGTGAGTTCTGTATAGGAGTGTAGGATGAGGTTGGCTGCCGCGTTCTGGGTGGTTTGTAGCCTTCAAGTGATTTGCTTGGTGATCCCAGCATAGAAGGTGTTCCCGTAATCCAAATTGCTGGTGACTAGAGCGTGAGTGACAGTTTTTCTAGCGTTACTAGTGATGGCATTGGCTTGTGAGTCATAACAATTACAATTACAGTTTCCTGTCAATGATTATTGCTAGGCGTGAGTGGTGGGTTTGGGTCCAAATTTGGCCAGACATCAGTTGGAATTCCATGGTGAGGTGGCTTTCATCCAGTTTGCGACTTCGGTCATGCAGGCAGTAAACTTTTTTTGTGTTGGGGGTTTTGTCCGAGAGAGTCAGTATGTGCTGCATGTTGTCTTGACATGTAATTTTTGCTTTACCACTTCACCTAAATATGCTAGAAATAAACACTGTGTTCTAAATCTGGGCAGGGACCCACAATACAGTGACACTTCCCAGGGAAGGGCAGCCCTGTGGCCTTGCAATCAGAATCAGTCCCACCCCAGTGGACTAATGGGAAACATGGAACCAGGAGACATGGTTTTTAATCCAAGCATCCCCTTTGGCCAACTTGTGTGCTCTTGAGCAAACACTGTTTGGACCTATTGCCGTGCTCCATTTTTGGAATGAATGGGAGAATTTAAAATCAATGTAAAGGCTGTTACTAAGGGTATGGTTAACAAATGGACTAGATAGTGCCTGGGGCAGTGCAGAAGTGCCCAGTCTCATGGTATACTCACCAAAGTGCAATATGGTATATAGTTTTTGCAGTAACTAACAATGGGCTGCAGTCAGGGCCGGCTTTAGCGCTGGTGATGCCCGGTGAGACATTATTTGCTGGCGCCCCCAATGACCACATCCACCATGAATTCCATCACCACTGCCTTTTAACAGTGCCCATCAAGTCTCCATAACCGCTCTCTCTGAGAACCATTAGTTTTATAGCGCCACTCATACCAGTGTAGGGTGTCAGAGCACCTTACATCACACAAACATTACACTGAGACAATCAATCATACATGTGTAAATCAGTGTTTATGAAATGTTACACTTGTCAGAGGACTACAAGGTGTAGGAGTCACATGTCAACTATACTAGTAGGCAGTATAGTCTAAGAGTGCTTGGTCTGGAGACGCAAAAACTCAGAATTTAGAACGTATCACCATAGTTGGGTGTTCGCTTTAATAATAAAAAATGATTTCTATTCAAATTAACCTTTTTATTTTCAACATTCAGATAATGAAAGACTAGGGAAAAGAATCATAACACTCTAATCTGTACCTTGCAGTTTGCATGCAGCTCTTTGATGACGGTTAATAGCCCACTGTTCTATGTTAGGATTTTAATGTATCAACTCCAAGTAACAAAAAGATCTCTCTGACAATAGCAGTAACCCATTAACCTATTTATATGATGTGCCCTTTGTGATCTGAATGGTACACGTTCTATGCAGCAGACATGTTAACCCACTGTGCTACCTTACAATGAGTCAAAACTTCCACCAGACAAACCTCCAATCTCTCTCTAGGAAAAAAATTAATCACTTAAACAAAACGCCCAACCCAAAGTCAGCGGCCAGTGCAGTCGCACCGGTCGCACTGCCCAACAGCCAGCCCTGGCTGCAGTCTCAGGTCTACTACCTTAACAAACTGGTTGATCCTAAGCACTCCCCCTGGGACCCTTGCTGGCAGCATGTCAGCACCTTGAAACACGCTTTTTCTCAAACAGAAATAAACAGCGAGAGCATACTCCTAGGACAGGTCCCAGGGAAAAGTTTTCATTCACACATTCAGAGCTGTTTATAAGCTGGTGACTGCATTTGCAACTCAATAGCTGAACTGCTCCTGAAGGGGCGTTGTACAGAACCCCTCCTGGGAGGCAGCTGCTCACTCCTAGCCACTAAAAGATGCCTCTTTTGTAGCTCATGCAGGCTAAAAGATTGAGTTGCTTGCTCCATAGCAGGGTTAAAAGTATCGGGTAACTGAAATGCGGGACAGTGGGCGTCCTGCAGTGGCTCATTTGGGCAATGGGACAGGAGCCACGATTGCAGGACAAAATGCTCGACAGTTGGTCATCCCACCTACAGTAGTTCTGCATGGCAGTAAAATGATCCTACTTCCTATGTGGATGTTAAAGTTCCCTATTCCATTGTGAGCATTCCAGGATCCGTACTGTCGCAGCCATTTTGCGGCATTTTGTTGATGGTGATTCATCTCCAGGCTCCACGTTGTTATTCAGACACTGTGCTGAGGACCGTAGCTTCAGGGGGTTGTTTGGGTTGTTACAATCCACCAATGAATGTACAATCAGATATAGCACCACCATGGGCAACACTACCCACCCCACCACACATAGCATGCATGCCAATAAATAAACACCACACATTCTTAGTTTGTGTAAAACTGCTTCAGGTTTATTACATACACCGTTATGTAATATGGTGGGTTATCTTACGGGCGATCCAAGGGCAGGCAACCATCTGGGCTGCCTGCCCGCCTGATGAGCCAAGCAGCACTGGGGTGAACCCCATCTGTGCTGCCCCTTCTGGTGATCCTCTTCCCGGATCACGTGACACATGGTCCCTTATTACTCACGCCCCTTTCAGGGCGGAGCGTAGCAAGGCAAGCCCCCGGTTGTTCAGGCCCACAACCGCCCGAAGGACTAATGGGGCACCAACACGGTTTTCCAGGAACCTCCCATGAGGCTCCTGGGCTTTGACTCTGGCACCCCCTATGGTGCCGCGCAGAGGTACCCTTCTGTACCCATTTGCTTCCAGATCACCCTGTAACTCCGCCACAGCTCTGGAGGTGGCCACCGTCGCCGCCAGAGCCCCCCACCAAAACAGCTATAGTCTTACCCGCTAACTCTCCTGTCTAGAGCCTCCTGCAAATCTAGATGAAAGAGAACATCCCTACTAGTTATAGATGCCCAATCTATATCCCAATAGCCCTTGACGTTAGCCTGGATCAGCTAGTGTCTGATAAAACAAAAGGCCCTATTGGCCTGTGAAGTTGTGCCAATAACTATTCCCCCTGTGCGGGAAAGTTCCACTGCATCACATGACTCAGCCCCGTGCCAACTCTGGGCGGGACGATTGCAGATACCATGGCTCACATTGCCCCATCTATTTGCTGATCTCACCTAGCTGCCGTCCTTCAAGCACCGTGTGTGCCTGAACCTCTGCGTGTCCCGTCTGTGGGACAGCCGCCCACTTGCTAGGTGACCGCTCCCCCAACCCGCCTGCCTACTATGGCGAAAAGGATATACTTAACCTTTGAACAGTCCCTATGCTTGCTGAATCATGACGCACAGGAGTGTTCATAACTAGAAGTGTGTAGCAATGGGCAAGGGGCCCTCCTGCCCTTGCCATCTTTCCCTTATTCCTTATGAGAATTTGACCGTTCAGTTCCCCCTGTGGTGGAACCCCCTCGGCATAAGGCTTGGAGAATCTGTCTGATTTAAGCAGTACGCCCTTGACGTTAGCTTGGATCAGCTAGTGTCTGATGAAACAAAACGCCCTTTTCGCCTGTGAAGTTGTGCCAAGCTCTATACACCTCATGCGGGATAGTTCCACTGCGTCACATGACTCAGCCCCGTCCCAACTCTGGGCGGGACAGTTTCAGACACCCTGGCTCACGATGCCCCACCTATTTGCTGATCACACTGGCAGCCGCCCATCTAGCACCGTGTGTTACAGGACACATGTGTCTCCCATCTCTGGGACAGCAGCTCACTTGTTAGGAGCCGTTCCTACCCCTGCTTGCCAGCTTAGGCTATTAGGGCGAGAAGGATTATACTTAACCTTGGCACAGACCCTTTACTTGCTAAATCCATGCACACAGGAATGTCCATAACAGGCGTATGAGACAATGAGCACGGCTGCCCTCCAGCACTTGCCCTACATCCCTTATTCTTTTTTGATATGCAAATTTTTATTTCTTTATAGAAAGCAAAGTCAAGGATGACATACAACAATTCGTTGAACTTGGCATCAAGAAAACCAGTCATAAAAGCGTTGACAAGCCATTGCAAGACCCACCCCTCCACCCCCGTCCCCCGCCCCCCGCACTCCCCACCCCTTAAAACAGACCCCCAAGCCATTTCCCCCACACTTTACGGAATTTTTTGGGGCAGCCCCGAGCAGCATACAAAGACCGCTCCTGAGCGGCACACCAATCCACCCCTCTTCTCCAGGTAGCACCCCTGGGCGGGTCCGGCTGTTTCCACACAGCCGCGATATCCCTTTTGGCCACCATTAGGGCAGTGGTCAGAAAGTACTTGTCGTTACGGGACCCGTCTAGCCCATCCGTTATGCCCAGCAGAGCCATTCTGGGGTCACGGGGGACCTCCCATCTCAGGACCTCAGTTAACTCAGCTTCAATCGTGGCCCAATTGCTCTCCAAGCGGGAACAAGACCATACCATGTGGAAGAAGTCTGCGGGATCTACCCCACAGCGAGCACATGAGGCGTCCGGGCGGAGGCCGGCACGATATAAGCGGTCCGGGGTCAGGTAAGCAGCGTGGAGGTAGTAAAGCTGGATGAGCCGCAACCTAGCAGAGGTGGTAAGTGATCTGGGTGCCATAAGGGCATCCCTCCAGTCAGCATCATCCAGGGGACCCACCCAGGTCTCCCATCGTTGTTTCAGACCGCTCCAGTCCACCGGGGTATTGTTGATCAGAGATTTATAGATGCGGGATATACCCCCTTCCCCAGACACCCCAACATCACCTGAGCCTCAGGCGGGCTATGGGCTGGCAACCTGGAGTCCAGAGGGACATGGGCCTGGATCGCATGACGCAGCTGAAGGTACTTATAAAATTGCGAAGAGTGCAAAGCGGGTCTGAAGTTCCTGGAAGGAACACATATGGCTCCCCCGCCAGACATCCCCCAAGCTGGAGATCCCGAGTAGGTCCCACCGTCGAAATCCTTCAAGCCCCGCCACCTCCCGCAACCAAGTTCCGTGCCAAAGTGGTGTGATCAACGTCGTCCTTCCCGACCAGCGGGTATGCCGCAAGGCGGCGCGCCACGCCAGAAAGGGGGCCCGCACAACATCCGGAAGCGACCGGGAGACCGTCGCCCCATAGAGCATGTTTTGGATAGAGGAGAACCCGGTAAGCTGCACCTCGAGCCTGTAGGCCGGATCCTCCCACCCAGCCGAAAACCAGTCGTGAATCACCAGCAGCTGGGTGGCCAGATAGTACAGGTAAAGATTGGTCATGCTCAGGCCTTCATCGTACGAGGGGACCCGGCAGCGATCTAAGGCCAACCGGGGCCTGCCGCCGCCCCAAAGGAATTTGGTAGCCATCTTGTCCAGTTCCCGGAACCACGGGCGCGGAAAGGGGCACGGAGTGTTTTGTAACATGTATAAGAACTTGGGGAGGATCATCATCTTATAGAGGGCGACCCTCCCCAACGGGTTCAACGGGAGCGACTGCCGTCGAATCAGATCTGATCTTGACCACAGGTGCCACGTTGAGGGCCCAGCAGAGTTCCGGAAGGAGGGTGACCCAGATCCCCAGGTATTTAAATGAGTGCCGCCGGAGGAGAATGTCAGATTGCCAGTCGAAACACTCCCTCGACGGGTGCAGCGGGACCAGCACGGATTTCTTGGGGTTCAGATGAAGACCCGACGCGTGACCAAACCGACGGAGAACCCGGCGGACCCGGGGCCCCGAGATCGCCGGATCAGAAAGATAAAGAAGGACATCGTCTGCGTAGAGCGCAATTTTGTCAGGGGTCATACCGGGCCACTCCCACCCACGGATAATGGGATCCGACCGGATCATCACAGCCAGTGGCTCCATGGCCAGAGCGAAAAGGAGGGGCGAGAGCGGGCATCCCTGTCGCGTCCCCCGACCGATGGGAAACGGGCGGGATAGAGCCTCATTGACCAACACCCGGGCACGCGGACTCGCATACAGGACACCGACCATCGCGCGGAACCGGGAGCCGAAGCCCATTCGCTCCAAGACATCACCCAAGTAGGCCCACCCCACCGAATCAATGGCTTTTTCAAAGTCGACCAGCAAAAGGGGCAGATAGGGGGAAAGGCGCCCTCGGTGTGCCAGGGCAAGGTGCAATCGCCGCAGGCAGTGTCTAGTCCCCCGGTCGGGCATAAATCCACATTGGTCCGGGTGGACCAGGGAGGCAAGAGATGGGCGTAACCGCTGCGCAAGAATTGTGGCATAGATCTTGAGTTCGGTATTGATGAGGGATATCGGCCGGTAGTCGGAGCAGGACTGGGACGGGGGCTGCGTCTTGGGAAGGACAACTATGGTAGCTGGGTCTGTTTCAGGCAGGAACCAGCCCTTCTCCACCACCTCTGCAAACAGGTCCCGAAGCCTCGGGGCCAGGACCTCACGATAGTGAGCATAGTATTCCTGTGGGAATCCATCCGGTCCCGGGGTCTTCCCAGGCGCCAGGCGGCTAATCGCCTCCTCGATTTCCTGCAGCGTAATGGGCAGTTCGCGGGACTCACAACTCTCCTGTCCCAGCCGCCCGAGCGTCGTCCCGTCCGCCCCCAGCAACTCCGCAAGGGAGATCGCAGACGCCCGGGGTCGGTATAACTGAGAGTAGTAGTCAGCAAACGTTTGGGCCATGGCCACCGAGACTGTGTGGGTCTCGCCAGCAGGATCTGTAATGGCAGGAATGATCCTGCCCGCCCGGGGGTAGGTGGCCAGCCGGTGGAGGAGTGTACCATTCTTATCTCCCCATCCATAGACCCGGGCCACCGAGGATCGCCACAGAGTCTTTGCCGCCTCCAGAGAGTGTAGGCGTATCTCTTCCCGCAGAAAAACCAGGCGGCGCGCCCGGGTGGCGTCCTCCAACACCCACTGATTTCGCTCGAGCTCCAAAGCTTGGGCTTCGCAAGCCGCGAGTCGTTGGGTTTGCGTACGTCACTGCAATTCTACATGCCCCTTAGCAGCCCCCCTAATAGTCGCCTTGCCTGCCTCCCAAAGAATGGCAGAGGAGGAGACGGAACCCGCATTATGAGAATAATACTCGGCGATCTCGCCACCGACCACTTTCCGAAAGGCTTTGTCATGAAGGAACCAAGCGTTCAGGCGCCACAGTGGGCGGGCAGAAAGGGGAGGCGGGCCAAGAGCAAGCAGCACCGGCGAATGGTCCAAGAGGCCTCTCGGGAGGATGCGCGCATCCTGCACCCCTGCGCAGTCGGTGGACGGAACGAAAATGAGATCGATCTGGGCATGGGAGTGGTGCGCCGCCGACGTGTGGGTGTTTTGACGGGTCTGTGGGTGCCAAACCCTCCAGACATCACACAGGGCTTGAGATTCCGCCCAGTTCGACAGCTGCTTCGCGCAAGCGGCGTGGGTGGTGGAGATCGGTCCCGTCGAGTCCAGGTGGGGCGCGTAAACGGCATTGAAGTCCCCTCCTAGGATGAGAGAGCCCGCCGGGAGCGTCGGGAGGAGGCCCGCGGCGTAAGAGAGGGCCGACGGTAAGAGGGTTGGTGCCGCATAAAGGGACAGCAAGGTGAGGGGTCGCCCCTCGAGAGTACCACAAACCGCCACCACCATGCCCTGGGGGTCCAAGTGCACCTGGGCCAAGACGAAGGGAAAGGACCTGCGGAGCAAGATTGCCACCCCCCGGGATCCCCTTGCAAAACCGGAGTGCCACACTCTATCATAGCCATAACGGGTGAGAAAGGGACATTTATTGCCAAGAAGATGGGTCTCCTGGAGAAGGAGCACATAAATCTCCGCACGTTGTGCATATTTAAGGACCGCCATGCGTTTGAAGCGATCTAACAGACCGTTGACATTCCAGGACAGTACGCGCATGACAGCCTTAGGAACAGGCGGATCAGCCATGGTCTTGAACAGGAGAGAGGGTTAATGGAGGCGCGGCTGCGCGAGCTCCCGGAGAGGAGGGACAGCGGGACATCGAGCAAGAGAGCAGGTCAAAGGTTACATGATGCCTTGGAACAACAACAAAGCGGGAGTCACCCCCCACCAACAAAACCCTCCCTAGGAGGAAGAAACAGCCCCAAACCAACCCCAAACCCCCACCCCCCACCCTATACTTCGAGAACAGAAGCATCTGTCGCCCTAACGAAATGGAACAACCACCAAGCTAAAACGCTCGGGCTTGAGCACTAGTGGACCCCTGAGACAGCAGAAAACAAGCCTGATTCATCCGCTGCATCCCTTATTCTTAATGGGAATTTCGACCGCTCAGCTCCCTCTGGTGAAGCCCCCTAGGCATACCCGCTTAGAGAATCTGTCTGATTCGATACAGGGCGCACTGTCTGAATATGGTGCCTAACATTTGATGAGGGAGATGCCACACACCGCCTAGGTAATGGGAACCTTAAGGAGCACACCATTTCCCCCCGGGCGTACCACTAAATGGGACTGGCTCCACCCAGCTGTAACGCTCCTACTGGGCTGTGTAAAGGCGGGCCAGGATGACCTTAAACAATCCGCTTAGTGTGCTACCACAAACCGTATTGGTCATAAGAACCATAAGAAGCACACAATTTTCACCTTGGCTTACCCCTCAATGAGACCGGCTCCACACAGCTGTAAGGCCAGAGACACAATATTCAACCTATGTACCGGTATATGTTCCCACTTGCTGATGTATCGCTAACTGCCCTTAATTGGATTGAAGGAATGCTGGATGATTCCTAAGGACTGTGGACTTAATACTCCAACCCAGTTTGACCCCCAAAATTGGGACAGGCCAAGAAGTAATCATGCCCTTCAAGGTACATCTACCCCTGCATGACTATCAACATATTTGGGGCACCGGTCGCAGAAGATACCCCTTCCAGTCTCAGGTTTTAGCCCCTAGAAGGATAACCAGGGAGCAGACAAGTCTGTGGGAACCAGGGGGGACATACTGTGCAAAAGAAACTGCCCATTCCTGAATATTGGAACGCCAAAAGGTCTATAATACCCTGTCGCCATTTGACAATAACGCAGTGTTAACCAAACTATACTGCGCCACAGCACACTTGTTAGCTGACAACTACCACCACCCGCCTGCTGCCCTGGTTAAAGCGCGGGTGAATATGTCTTAACTGAAGCAACCTGATACCTGCCCTTGGCTGCAGAGGAATGCCTCCCCCCGTGTACATGGTACCTGATTCTATAAGGTGCCCGCAGGTGTTCCCCATGAAGGCCCTCGTAGCCAATTGCACAATGCAGTCTCAGTATTTCGCAGTGCCTCTCTTTGCGTTGAAATTTCCTGAGTAAGTGTAAAATTATACTTTCCCACCATTGGGCAGGTAACCGGTGGCAAAGGCAGACTGTTAATCTGTGGCTTCTGACATTGCCTCAGGATAAATACTACAAAACCACAGTACACCTACAACACGCCAGTACCATTGGCTTTAACAATGCTTGTTAGTTGCATAAGATAACTGAAGTCACAATTCAGGCTTCGCTGCGTAGCATATTGAACATGCATCCATACTGAACTGGTGGGACTGTCACCTTAATGTGTTGAACATTGCATTGATAGTCTCCCTACGATGAGTAGTAAGCTTAACCGTAATTGGGACCATTACACTAATCAACTTCCGCAACAGCCAAACAGGTCACCTGCACGTAAGCCAGATACCGAAAGTGGAAGCCCTTTGGAAACGGAATAGCGGCGCACAATCCCCGCGTTGGAGACAAAATTGACCTCGTACTGTGAAAGAGGCACATGCGGAGACAAAATAACTATTCTTTGCAAAACAGAGTCTGTCCGTAACTTTTGTCTATATTGGGACAAAAGATGAACCAAGATATTATCACTGACCAAGTCTGTGATGTCATCTTCGCTACCTCTGGCATATTTCTCATAATTTGCCATATATGACTGACACCGCGCTTTCATCCTGTGCTATGAGTGATCTTGGCCCACCTTGGTGTGGGCAAAGCCCCGTGAAGTATACTTGGCTTCTAGGCCGATAATGCACAAGTATTAGGTGAGAAAGATGAAACCATACTTGCCGAGCCCCGGCCAAAACCGTCAACCATTACCATTTGTCATCAGTAGCACATTCAGCAATAAGACATTGAGAAGGGCCACATGCATAACTCCTGGTGGCCAAAGGACCTTGTTGGCCAAGTGGCGAAATCCTCGCTCAATGCAATAATACGAAACAGACTTCTCACGGCGCATGCCACCCAGGCGCCAAACAAGACACCGAGGTTTACACCGAACATCCCAACTCCAAAGGAAAGGCACCACAAACCCAACTCCGAGCGCAAGTCACTCACCAAGGCACCGCTGAAGGATCCACCCATAGACAACGCCCCCTGCTTGAAGCTTGAGTGCACCCTGAGAATAATGTAGGCTGTGGTTCGCCAGACACTGCGCTTGACCATGCCCTGTAACAGCCGTGTCCTTCCCCTACCCCATTGCTGGCACTGAGCAGGGGTGCACATTCCTACTAATCTTACACAACTGCCACTGCTCCACCGATGCCGCGCAACGTGCTCCATCTGAGGAACCACCGAATGGAGCCCCTTGGTAATTCTCGGCTGCACTGCACCCGATATAGCCATAAACTGGCATGGTGAACCAAGTGACCCACCCCGGGCCACTCGGTGCAGAGCTGACGCCGGGACCCAAAACTGGCTTACAGTTCCCAAGTCGCCTGTTATGGCGCCAGTGCCCCCATGCTGTTGCAAACAAATGCAGCTACTGCACTGGCAGTCTCGCCACGCTAGCGGCATCCCAAACCACCGCTGCCCGGCCACAAGCCCAAAACTGCCTCCACAAAGATGGTGGACTGTAAAGAAATCCCTTGGAGGCCATACCGTTCAAGTAGGCAGCGAAACAAGGAAACATGCTGGAGCGTGGGCAACCAGCTCCACGCCGGGGATTGGGCAGCGCTACCCGCTGTGACAATGAATCATCGCCGCAACCTGCCGAAACAGTGCATCCTGCAATGGAAATTGCAGCAGCCTTCCTGAATGATTTAAACTTACTGCCCCCAGTATGCCTCCCTGCAAAACTTCACCATGCGCCGCTTGGGCCATGTGATCCACACTTATAACTCCACTAAAAGGTTTATTTTTGGCCGAAGCAGGACCCACTATATGCTAAGTGGTAGAGTCACATATTATTTTCAGCAATATTAGTGAGCTGCTGCTGTGTTACCGTGTTGAAAACACATCACCATCCCCGAATACTGCATGCAAACACATTTAGGAATTGGAAGAGTGTGTCCGTGCACTGTCAGTAACTTTTCTTAAAGTGGGCATGAAAGGGCTGGATTAATTCAAAGCTGTTCCAAACAGGGGCCCTCAAATAAGTTTCTACCAAGGGCAGCTGAACTACCACATGTGCTGTTGTGCACTAGTATGCACTCCTGACCTCAAACCTTCAAAATGCTGTGTTAAACACGCCAGAGCCCCCCACGCATCCTGAATAAGGCTGTGCATTGGAGAAGGTTACGCCTTCATGACACTGGGCTGCCCAATGCCTACAGCCAGACCGTAGGACAACAGGACCATGCATGCCGTGTAAATATGAAATGATCACAGCATTAAAACCATGTGTAGGGAACCGGCAGATTTCAGGTCAAGCTAACCCCAATCCTGCGAGGCAAGACCCAGCCCACAGCTGTGCCTAATTAACAACCCTCCCGTTTCAGACACGACGGAAAGACAACAAGAACCTCGCACTCCATGCCTACGCCCGCAGATTAACACCACACATAACGAACCAATGGCCTGAGCGGGGGCATAGAGATAGTTATTGAACAGCCTCTTAGCGGTTTTATACAGAGCTTACGTGACCGCATGTCGCATAACAGACAGTACTGGGAGATTACGAGAAGTCCAAGCTTCCCACCAGAATCGAACCCCTTTCTCCAGCACCCCAGCATTAAAGTCTACCGCTCTAGCCGTTAGTCCAAACAAACGAGCAGTAACAGAGCAGCAGTTACATTCCACAAATCAGATGAATAAATATGTCCCAGTTATAAAGTGAACTCAATCCAATCCTAAGGAACTAGGCCCTGGGTGAAATTCACGCTCCACTCACTCAGACCCTGCTGTGGGGAGAAAATTAGAATAAGGCACATTCCAGAACACTGCAGGCTCACTTCACCTGACCCCAGGCTCGCCTCCGCAGGAATGACAGACCTCCTGTGGTACAAAGCTCGAATCCGTGCTTAGCATAGAGTGCGGGCCGACTTGCATTGACTGTTTCTGTAAAACCTTAAGATATATGATACACGTCACATCATACCTCAACAAGTCTGCACTATTTGCTTTGTCAATGGTCGTTGGTTGCATCAGCTAAATAAGCAGTAACTATGGCTTATATATAATAAATATTAAGTTGCTGCGACCGGACCCGCTAGCATCACCCGCTGGTCACCCCGGGAACCCACTGGGGTGGGGGGCGCACCACCCCCTGCCTCCTCTAACACGCCCAGCCAGAACTGTGGACTCGACGGTAGCATCCGCTACGGTAGCGCAGAGAAGCGGGCCAAGAGCAGCCGGCCGGGAGGCAGCAACCCTGCTCACGGATCCAGGATCCACGGATGCAAGATGTGGTGACGCTCTCCCCGCAAGACCCACTACCTAGAGACGACGATGCAGGCACCCACAGGTAATCCAGCACCTGGTGGAGACCCGTGACGGCCAGGGGCGGCCCTTCCTGCCTTGGGGCAGCGACACGCTCGTTAAGGGGTTGGAGGCGGTGGGGCCGAGCGGCTATATACACCTCCTCCTGTCCACGCGCACAGGAAGTGATGCTCATCTTGCGCGCCGCAACAAGGCTGGTGGGGACTCCTCCCAGGGTCCTTGACCATAAGGGGGGTGTGGGGTGCCCCAGTGGCACTAGAGGGATGCCCTCTTTAGTGGCCTCCTGCGGGGGCCTCGGGCAGCTGCAAATAGTTGGGTACAGGTGTTTTCAGTCTGGTTTGCTGAGATGTCTGTTGGATTTCACCAGGGATTTTACATACACATAGACAAAACCGAACACACTCACACTCTCCCTCTCTGTTTTCGAAAGTCCTCAAAAATGTTGGCTACTACAAAATATTGTGTCTTCTCTCTTAGTACTCCTACCAATATGCATTCCTCTCCCTTTCCACTGCTTATTAGGCCCCTCTCATGAGCCCTGCTTAGCGTATAATGTATTTTAACATTATATGCCAGCCTGATTGTAAGTAAATCTGAAGCTCAAACATCACCCCCCCCCCCCCCCCCCCCGGCCCCTCCCTCAATTTTATTGACCAACCTATGCAGCTGCTTAACACTGCTGAATTTGTAAAACAAGCATTTGCAATGCAATAGGTCTCGCATTACTGAAAGATTGAGCTATTGGAGTTGCTTTATTACTTGCAAAACCAATCGCTCAAACTTTCAGTAATACGAGACCTATTGCATATGGGGTGTGCAGCAGTTCAGTAACAATGCCACTTTTAACCCTTTTCCAGCTTTTAATTTAAAACTTACAAAAAATTCTGTTCAACCTCTTGACCTGCATGGTAAAAGTTTTATTGAAGCTTGAAGAATGTATTTCAAAATTGCTCCTCTTTCTTAAGGCAATAAAATAGTTCACGTTAAATTGTCAGTGGGAAATTCTAGCACACTTTAAGTCTTAACCTTTTGTTTGCCGCTCAGTGCGTGCACTTTAACCTCGAGAAAAACTGAAAAAAATGTTTTCCATAAGTTGCTTGGATTTAACATATAACTCCCTACTAGTCGTTTAGAAGACTTGGACAATAGGTGCTTTTAGCTCCAGTAGTGTATCCGAACGACAGTTCTTGGGGTTAAAAAACGACTGCGAGCATGTAAATAGGGCCAGCGCTTTCAAGAGCGGCAGGACCGGAAGACTACCAAATGTGACTTATTATGTTAAGGTATTATTTTTGTAAATTGTGCTTTAAGCATTACTGGTTGCCCAGACGTAGGTCCTGTGCTCACTGCGCTCTTGGATTCAAGCTAGCCTGGCTGATGAGGGGTGATGCCCAGAAATCGGTCCCAGGATGCTTGTTTCCATTCCGGTCCAGGGAGGACCAAGCTTGGCAGTTCGGGCTGAACTGTTCCCATAAGGAACAGGGTCAAGACTGATTTGCATATGGCTGCTCTCTGAAAATACAAATAGTTGTGCTTTTGGTTAATGTTTAGGGACCTACATCTTCCCTAGCAAAAATGTTTTGCAAAAACCATGACAACATAAAACAAGCACTGACAAAGTGTAGGCTGTCAGAAAATGTCAAATCTAGCTTTGCCAATGCTTGTTGATCTTGATTTGCACACAGGTTAAATAGCCTTGAAAAATAAGGGCAACATTTATACACTGTTGCTGTTAAGGATCGAAACCCAAACAAGAAAAGTGTTTGGTTTTTTTTAAGACAAAGTATACATTCTTTGAGATATAATAACATTATTAAAGCAACTCATAGCATAGGTAGCCAGCCTCCGAGACAGCTGTTGGTCTCTTCTTCAGGCGTACCTCTCTTAAATCATGTGTGGTCATATCTGGGGTGGATTCTTTCAGGAAACGTTTAACAAAACCTCTTCCGGGACAGTGGGTAGATTGGAACTATTTCATTGGCAGTTTGCAAAGGGGAAGGCGCCAGGTGCCTAGTGATGGGGGTATTTAACCAAAGCAACAGATATTTGTTGTGCGGGCTAGCGAAGCAAAAAAACTGTGAGCAGAAGCTGGGAAGCTTCAGGGGATGATTAAACCTGTTTTGAGGCAAATGGAATTGGAATTCGCTTTCCCTACATCAACACGAGGGAAATGACTCTAGTTCTTACTCAAGACCCCAGGCCGCAGCTATCCAGAATTTTAAAGTATGAATACATGACTACCATTTGCCACGTTCTGGGTAACTATGGCTAGACAAAAGCCTGGCGCTAACATGGATGTCTCCTGAAGTACCTGTTGCCCAACTAGTGCATAATTTCATGAACCAGCATACATACGCTGTTGTGTAACTATGTACTTTCAGAGGTATCTAGGACGACATACAAGAAGCATCAGTCATCTTCAGGAGGAATTGCCTTTTGGATTTATTTCTCCTATTATACACTAACTATAAAATATTGATTGCAATGCTTTCTGCTTTCTATGTTTCATGAAATGGGCAGCATTGTTCCTCAAAAAATGTGGCCACAGTGATAGTCATGGTATCTGGGAAGCAAGCTCCATCAAAGAGTTAGGCCCCCAGGGGGCTCTCTTTCAACTTGAAAGTAATTCAGAGGCCCACCTTGCTGCAAAGTGGCCCCTTGTCAAATATGACACATTCATCTCTCCAAGGCCTTTTAGCCAGCTGCACCTTGCAATATGGAATTTGTGAACCCAAAGTTACAATGTTAAAAAGGGGATCCCGAAATCCCAGACTACAATGTGTTCCTGGGTAAATTTTTTGGGCTTGCTGGAGGTGTCCAGAATGCTCAAGTTTCCCAAAATGCAATGAAAAACCTGGCCCGGACAACCCACTTACACACACATGGACCTTGGAATCTTCAGAGCTCCGAGGTGACAGTGTGGAATGGGACGACTTGTCAGCTATGTAACTCACGGCAAGACCTTGAGGCACAGATAGTTTCTCTTCCCAGCACTGATGCCTGTTCACTTCCTTCTTTAAATCTATTATTCCCGGTAGGTCACCTAAGCTAATAAACAGCGTGAAACCGGATTGATCATAGGCTAGGATTTAAAAATAACTTTAATGTCATGCTCCTTCTTTTGACGTGCTATCACTAGAGGTTCCTCGATGATGCAATGGCAGTCTTTCCTGAAGGAAATGTCTAGCCGCCCTTTTGTAGTGATCAGATGTGTCATACTGCAAAACTCAGTGGTTTCATGGCGTGAAAACCATGGGCTATTGTGATCACGTAAGCAATAGTGTAAGGAGCTGCAATACTCAAACCTGTAATAGTACAACAAGCTATAGTTTTCAAATCCGTAGTTGCACAAGGCCTCCATTGCTCACACCTGTAACAATGCAGGTGCGGGAGATCTCAGAGCTGGAAAAGTATGCAAAGGTGCAGCGATCAGGTCTGTAATAATGTGAACAGCTGTAGTGATCTGACCTATAATGCAACAGGAGGCAATGATGAGATTTGTGAAGCTGTTTGAGGGTGCCTTTAAGACACAATAGTGTCTACCATGTGGCTATAGGGATGACAGCTGTAGAGTGAGGAATCAAGTCAACAGATCTGCATTTGTGTTAGGAGATGAAAGAAACAGATCTTTAATAGTGCATGTTGCTTCAATGACCAGATCTGTAATGGTGCGGCTGGTTGTTGCAAACAGACATATGAGTGAGTGAAGGTCCGTGGTCGTCTGATTTATAAAAAATATGAAGGACTGTAGTGATCAGATGTATAATTGTTTAAGGATCGCTTGTGCACAGATTGTTACTAGTTCAAGGAGCTGTAGTGAACAAATCTGTAATATTGTGAAGGCCTGCAGTGAAAAGATGTGTAATAGATAGATGTGCTTCTGCAGTCATATTTGTAATAGGAGAGGGTGAAGTGATCAAGTTAGAAATAATAGCATATGCTTAGTGATCAGATCTATAATGGAGTGAAGAATTGTAGCCAACCGGCCTGTAATAGCCTGTGGTTCCGTTGTGATCAGGGTTATATTATTGCTAGAGACCATTATTGGTATATCTGTAATAGTGCATGTGACGATATGGATCACGTCTATGACATCGCTAGATGCTGTGGTAGTCACATGGTTATTATTGGAAAGTACTGTAAAAATCAAATCTGTAATAATGCGCTGTGTTATCAGTTATACGATCTGTAATACAACGGGGAGTTGTAGTGTTCACATTTGTAACTATGCACGCTTTAGTAATGCAAAGATGTGTAAAAGAGTGAGGGGCTCTAGTGATTAATGACGTGTTAGTGTGAAGGTCTGTAGAGATAAGATCTGTATTTGTGCAAGGGGCTTTAGTGAAATGATCTGTAACCGTGCCAGGGGCAGTAGCAGTGGTGACTTAATTAAAAGGCAGTGCTAAATTGGCATTATAGGCCAGAACTAGCAACGTTTGAACTGTAAAAGCGGGTTCGAGTCCCGGCGTCGACTCAACACCCTGTGATTCTGTGCAAATCACTTAACCTCTCCGTGCCTAGAAATTTGAATGCGACCTCATGTAAAGTGCTCTTGTAAAGCGTTCCACAAAGCCCTCGGGCAGTGTTCGCTCCATATAAACCTGCAAATAAATAAATAAATCACTAAATTGAATCACTAAATTGTAAGTCATTGAGGATGCCTGCACCCGGGCGAGCACGAGGATTGTAGGACATGAGGGTGCAAAGCAACACAAGACAAGCTAAATTGAATCACTAAATTGAAAGTCATTGAGGACGCCTGCACCCGGGCGAGCACGAGGATTGTAGGACATGAGGGTGCAAAGCAACACAAGACAAGCCCGGCGGAGCGTGGCGCGCGCGCTTGGTGTGGGAGCGCATTCCAGGCAGGGGAGCGGACCCTTTGAAGTGCTCCCAAAAGGCGGATTGCATGGCGGCACGATGCGCGTGATTGTGCGCGTGCTAGCCATGCAATCCGCTTTCTGGGAGCACTTTTCAAACCCGCTTTCTATAGTCTCGCTTCGCGATCGCTTACGCGATAGCAAGGTCGAGACCTAAAAAAGGAAGTGGACAAACGCCATCAGGAAAACCGCGTCCACAAAGCGTGTCAACAACAAAAATGAAGCCTACTTTTTAAAAACATCCTGAATGGGTCTAATCTTTGTAAAACTGTTGGTGCAAAGTTGATGAGCTGATGTACAACACAGCATATTTCTGTCTTCTCTGTTTTACCGCGTTAAATAGAAAAACATGGAAAGAAAAAAAGGTTTGTTGCAGAATTCCTTGAACTCTCGGGCAGAGGTTGGCATCTCTTCTACAGGTCAAGGAATTAGATGTAAAGTTACCGGTTAGGTTGATCTATCCTCCCCTCCCACCTAACCCGGAGTCCCTATGCCCCTGAAGAAAGCGAGCCACGTCCTAAAGTTACCACACATCGTAATTTTTTCAAGAGGCAAGGCAACTTCGTTCTGGGTTCTAAAATGGGAGATCCCCGTCCTGCCTGCTGAACCAGTAACCCGTGTTTCATGGCGAAGGCCTCCATCCCTGCCGCAGCCGCTCTCTGAATTCCTGGCAGGGTGTTATCCAGAGGTGGCTGACATCTTACCGGGCCTAGGACTGCTGACGTGTTTTGAAGCAGGATCCTGCATAAACCAAGGAACGCATACCTGCACCCCACTCCCCAGATTCCAGGCGCCCACATTCATATACATAGATAGCCCAGTTGCAAGTCCCCTGATCGAGGTCGGTAGAACAAGAATGAATGGGCCCAGGGCGGCGGGGAACGCGTTCCAGCCGAGGTGCAAGCTTCAATGGAGGCAACAGGAGAACTAGCTGAGGAGAAGCTCTTGCGAGCGGAGCAGCAGAGCTGCGGCGCGCGCCGCCTCTGCGCAACTGCGTCACCATTTCCAGAATGACTGGATGATAAGGCCGTGTTATGCAAGCTGCCGCCATCGATTGAGCAGGTAATATGCCGTGATGACCCCCGCCGCCTGGGGGCTCCCTTGCACGGGTTTTCAGGAACTGCCAGTCTAAATCTGGTCTGACAGGTAGGGTTCTGAGGCTCCCTGGCATGGGCTTGAAGGCGGGGTAGGTAATATGTTGTGGCATCTGGATATGCCAGCACAGCAGCCCACGTCAAAGGCGCTTTCTTCATCTCCGTAGCGGGCCGGCGCCGTGCAGGGGGTGAGCATCGTAGGCACTGCCAGGGGGCGGGAGGGCGAGAGCGGCGGGGGGAGGGGTCGGCGGCATCATCCGCACTGCCAGGGGGCGGTAGAGTGAGGTTATGGAGGATTCTTGTCATATGGGAGGCGGGGCAGGCACAGTTCTGCCTTAGGACAGTGCAGGAAGGAGGAGGGGTTACTGTCATCATCTATCTACTGGGGAGAGAGAGTGGGCGGGCCATATCATATGTACCCAGGGGAGGGGGAGGGGCTTATGGTATATATGCTATGGGGGGTGTAGGGGTGGGAGGAAAGTGAATGCTAGAAGGCCGCTGTCCTATGTACCACTGTTGAGTGGAGGGGAGTTGCTGTTATTTTGTAATTGCGTTTATATAGCACTTACTACCCCTGAAGAGGCGTCAAAGCACTTTTTGGCGAGTAGCACGCTGCTCTCGAATCCAAAAAGGAATAGTGGTGAATTAGTATAGGGAGATATAACATTAATTTGAGCGGTGGACATGTGAGTTTGTTATTTGGATTGAAAATGGATAGTGGATGGATAGATGAGGGAAGGGTTTGCATTTATTTAGCGCTTGCTACACCTGATGAGGTGTCAACTGCTTTTTGGTGGGTAGCCCGCTACTCCGGAACCCAGACAGGATTAGTGGGAATAAACCAAGGGCATCGGTGGCGATGTGACTGGCATGCCGATATCTCTGACACATTGAATTAAACACTAGTATTAAATTCAGCATGCGATGTATATCGCCACTGCACAATATACAACACAAAGTAGTCCCAAAATTTGTGAGAAGACTAGGAGATAACAGTGAGAAGTGCGCACTCGACACTTTTAAGGATGATGGCTTTTCTTCACCCATACAGATGGAAAAGCATGGGTGTACATTATAAGCACATCACCTTTGGGAAGTAATGATCAATGCAACAACATTGCGATGTGATGTTTTCTCTCCTTTTTGTCCTCCTTTTCTTAGTAGGTGAAGAAGAAGGAATTAAAATCCTTCAATATTAAAAGATAAGTGTAATTTATTTTAGGAAAAGGAGCAGCTATCTGCCCTTTCTTTCACAGGAGTAGTGTGAGAATCATCTTCTGCTCGTACCAGGGAGGGAAACTCGAAGTTTGTAGCCCTGAAGAAAGCCTAGGACCCCGAATGGGCTAGTAGTGAGGCTGAAACATGTTGGCACGAGGGTCATAGGACCATAACTTTCCAAGTGACCCTTGTATTTGCTTTATTTTAATATCCCTTAGTGTTCCAAGAATAAAGGGATACCGGGAACAGTCTGAGGACTTTTAATCTTTAAGACCCCCTGGCCATATCTTCAAAGAGCTCCCTGAAATATGGTCGAGCCCACCCGGTCTTTTAGGTGACTGGGTGACCTGATGATGAAGCAGGACACCACTAGGGTGTGTAAGGGTAACTAAAACAAAAGGAATTGTTTCCTTTCCCACGACCCGGTGGGTAAAATCTAAGTCACTTCATCAAAACACTTTCCCAGGGTATTTAATGTAATCTCTACATAAAGTGGGGTACTGATTGTGATTCTGAGTCTACCAAGGGAGGGTGTGCTCCCACCAGATATTTCTTCTCTGCCCCTGTGACACAGGAATAGTGTCCCTCCTTTTCGTGCCCTAGGTTTACCGAAGGTATGGGGCCACCGTTGTATGAAATGTTCGTAGGGGAGTAGAGGAGTTAGTGTCATATGTTCCACCGGAGGGTTGGATGGGTGGGCATCTAACACTTACCATCCAGGGAGTGGGAGGCTGTAGAGTCACATATGCAGACTGGGGTGAAAGGGCAAGGACATAGGGACAATGCCAGAGGCACTGGGCCAGGAAACATCAGACACAACAGATAGAGGTTACACCCAAGTGCAACAGAAACACTGCAAGATGGAGACAGGGCAGATTCTACTGCAAGGAGACAGCAATGCATTAAATAGACATATGGCAGTACAGGTACTCACTCTTTAAAGTACTTGTTTGCTCCTGAGACGGGCTGGTAATCAGTGGCAGCTCCTCAGCAATGGCGGAGGAGCGTCGCCCCCCTTCCTGGCGCAGAGCCAGCAAAATAAAAATAAAACGATGCTCTAGCATCATTTTATTTTTCGTTTGCCAGCTTGTGCGTGTAGGGGCGGGGCATGGGAGGAGCATTGCTTGTGCACTCCCTAGTCCCCAAGTGCGCATATGTGTTTGGCCAGGCATCCCAGGCCGGCCAAAACACACATTTAAAAAAAAAAATGTACGGAGTTTTATATTGTGCGAGCTTGACCCAAAGGTATCGGGTATCAGAGCGCTTTACATAGCACCAGTTGCGTTACGTGAGGACACATTCATTTTTGTTAGGCACGGGGATATTCAGGGATTTGCCCAGATTCACAGGATGTTCAGCGTCATTGCCGAGACTTGAACCCAGTTCCCCAGATTCAAGCTTGACTGCCCTAGCCGTTAGGACAACTCCTCTCCCACATGCACACTTACGTTTCTTCAGCCTAGCTGCATTCAGCAGCCAGGCTGGAGAAGCCCCCACAGACTCCCTGGTCTGAGCACAGCATCTTTTCTGCCCGCTCAGACCAATCCCTGCACTGCTCTGCAGCACAGGGATTGGCTGGGAGTCTGTCCCAGGAGCTGCTGGGATCCAGGAAACGGGCAGCAGGAGTAACATGACATAGGAGGCGGCATCAGGTAAGTAAAAAAAAATATATTATTAATCCCCCCCATGCTCGCTCTTCCCCCCTATCCCCCCACCCGCATCACCACCCTTTGTTACTGACGGCCACCACTGCTGGTAATCGCCCCTTGAATGTATTGTACCACTGCTGAGAAGTGCAGGTACTCTCCCTTTCAAATTAAAGAATTGTAGGTACTCTGTACCGAACAGTAACTGCCCATTTTAAGCACCAGGAGACAGAGAAACAAGAATCCTATGTGGTGGGCTTCCAATAGAATCTACATCAGCAACAATACATCCTAGAGGAAGACCCACACACATTGCACAGTAAATATTCTGACACCCAACCAACTACCCGCATCTGTGGAAAGCACCAGATCAATTACCCTCAAGAAACACAGCAAACCACCAAGGATATTTAAAAGGAGATCCAACCAAAACCAATTCTACAGTTTGAGACAGTGTCAGCACATCTACTGCCGGTCAGTCATATACAAAATAGGAATTCAAGCTAACCCTCTTGATTTCAGTTCCAAGTCCTCCATGATCAAGGAGGGGAGTGCTCTGCACTGTACTTGGAGGGCTGCTGTGCAATGTCTGTCTGACGGCATGTCTCTCAGAGGTGAGGCACATCACCCGAAGTCTGGATCTGGAGGAGCTGTGTACCGGGCCCAAAGCACTTAGCAGCCTGCCTGCTGAGAGGGGAAATGAGTCTGCCTAACCTGGAGGAGGAGATACTGTCCACGATGGCCATGGGGCACCATGACGAAGCAGACTTGTACAGAGTGATCAAGGAGGACCCTGGTGTCAGAGGGCCCCTCAGACTCTCCTGTTGATTCTAGGTGGGAACTGTAACCCACTGAGGACGTTTTTGCTGAGGGATGAGTCAGTGCAATGGTTGTGTGCTTCTGACCGGCCCTTGCAGTGCTGCATCTGCCATTTAGGGCTGCCTCTGCAGAACTGTTCGACGCCTAGCAGGGCTGCATCTGCCAAGGTCTTCTGACCTTCAGGTGACTGCCAAGTGAAGACTGAGTGGGCACGCTGCTAAGCTGGACCCTGCGCCCAGTGCCGAAGCTCCACTCATGACTGGGCCCTGCTCTCCAGAGTGAGTGGTCACACAACTGGGGTGCTAGGTGACCCTGAAATGATCCTGAGAAGATTAACTCATCCAATAAAGGGGTTAGACTGCAAAGACTTGAGGTTGAGCATACATACACATTTAGGGGTGATTTTCTGCCAGTCTGTTTCTAGCCAAGGTACCAAAGATTCGAAGGGCACGATCGGGGGGACGCAGGTTCTCTTACAATGCCTCTATCCTGTGGAACTCACTCCCTCTACAGCGTAGATCCACAACCAACCACCTCTCGTTCAGGAAACAACTTAAGACGTGGCTCTTCCAAAAATTGGAGTAGTGGAAAAAGGAAATGTGATTGACCGTAACCTGCGCTGGGATGCCTAAGGGTAGCCATGCGATTAATAATAATAATAATAATAATAATAACTGCACTTGAGCCTTATTCAATTCACAATACTCCTGAAGAGCCCCTAGAGAGGGAGGGGAGCCCAGAGTGTGGGAATAGAACCTTGGAAAGGTGGGTCAGAGAGTGAACAGGGCCGGCATATGGCCTGCCAACTTTAGTGCCCAGATACACTGACTTAATGATTATTGTCATGTGCAGCATTGAGTGAACTGTGATTAAAGTACTCTCTTTCTTGTACAGATAAACGCTGGGCATTCATGTTATTGGGTATATCGGTTAACTATTGAGCTTTGACCTCAAGCACCACCACACTGCCTTCTTAAGAGTCACATGGGGAAAAGGTTCATACTTGGCCAGTTTTCAGAGCTGTAACAGGACTCACACAACAGCCATGAAACCATAAGTTGCAAACCAAAAGCAATGCTTATGACCTCACAATATTTCTGCCAATAAATAACATCTAATAGCGATATTGATTTTTTTCAGAGGTTTATATAGCACAAACTTGGTATCAGAACGCTTTACATGAGCACCAGTTGCATTACCAAAGGACACATTTATATTTGTCAGGTACGGGGAAATTGAGTGATTTGACCAGAACCACAGGATGTTAAGCATCATTGCCAAGACTCGAACCCAGTTCCCCAGATTTGAGGTCGACCACTCTAGCCGTTAGACCACATTATTGTTGGTTTTTGCCATAAGGTACTCAACAAACAATTCAACCAAAAATGCACATAGCACCATGACATAGTTCCATACCATATATCCTGATGAGCAGTGTTCCAATGTCTCATCTGTCTCCTATTTAAGAGACAACTTCTCACCTATCCACAACAAAATGTGATTAAGCAACAACACACACACACACACACATATAAATGATACTACATTCATAGTTGTCTAAACCAAAGTGGTAAGGGTAATGTGATATGTAGTTTCATCTGTAAGATGATTTACTGCATTTGTAATGACATCTGTTTTATTAAGGGTGAAGTCATGAGCATCCATTTGGTGTGCGAGTAATGGTTAGCATGGCTGTTGTGCAAGTTATGGACTGTGGTTCTGGCCATAAAGTGAATTTCAGTGGTTTCTTGGTTTTAATCTGGTGTGGTTTTCGAATGAATAATAAAAGTTCTTTTAAACATGTGAATCTGTTCTAATCAAAGCTAACCATAACTTTGCTTTAACCTTTTTTTCAGTGAATATGTGTGTATGCACATGTATGTGTAATACATATATATATGTGTGTGTGTATCTTTGTTTATACCAGTGTGTATTTCAGTGTTGTCTTGGTGTGTGTCTTTGTATGCAATTCTATGCATGACTTTGCAGGGCTTTAAGTGGGCCGGGTCCATCTGGGTCTCAGAGGTGTAAGATAGGTCCCTGCAGCCCCTGCGGTGCATGGGACCCTTAAACCTTTAAGGGGCCCATCAACCCTTCAGGGGGCCTCGTTTAGCCCAAGACCAATGAATGTCTGTGAGATGTGGGAAATTAAGGGGTCCCTCTTCACATTCTGCAGGAGGGGGGGGGGCATCATTTTGCATTACGCCACTGCCTCAAACCCAGTAGTAATTACAAAAATCACTTTGAAACAGGTCCCTTTTGGGCCCTATGGTCATATTCTGAACTTTACTGGCAAAAAAACAGATTGGTTTCTCAACAATGAGTGTAAAAAACAGGGTAATCCATGGCATTCCTGTATATATTTCAGATGCTTTACTTAATTGTATATTCCCTATGGGTTAGGTATTTCCAGGATATTGTGTTTCTGTTTTGTTTCATGTAGAATTTTGCTCTTATATAGTGCACACTTATGTCACATCCTGGTGTTTACAATCGGCCATATTTGAGTTGTTGTTGAAGGCAGTACGAATCTATGCAAATGTGTGAGTAGGGATACACTCTGCCAGGATTTTAGTCTACATGTGTAAGCCATGCCCTTCATTATATAGCCCACATGCCTTTTACGAACCCTTCACTTTTTTCATCCCACTTAAAGCACTGTGCCTACGCTTGTGTGGCCCTGTGTGTGAGTGCTTTTGTATATCTATCAATGTATACCAATATCTGCCTCTAAGTGTGTCCCTGTCTCTCTATTTCTGTGTCTGCATTTGTCTCTCTCTGCCTCCATGTGTGGCTGGTTCTATGTGTGTATGTGTGCACCTGTGTATGTGTGTTGTTACTGTCTCTCTCTTTCGCTCTCTGTTGCTGTCTTTCTCTGTTTCTATTTCTATGTATGTATCTGTATGGCTGTGTCTGTGTGTGAGTGTGGCTGTCTCTGTCTGCTCCTGTATGTGACTGTCTTTTTCGATCTGTGTGAGACTGTCTCTTAGTCTTGCTGCCTTTCTGCCTTTCTCTGTGTGCAGACGTCTCTCTCTGATTGTCTTTCTCTTCCTGTCTAAGTGTGTGTGAGTGGCTGTCTCTTCCCCTTTGTGTACTGGAGTGTGTGTGTGGCTGTCTTTCCATCTGCCCAACTGCACCTTTCTATCTGTACAAGACTGTCTCTCGGTCTTCCTGGCTTTTTTCCTTTCCCTGTGTGTTGCTGTCTCTCTTTCTGGTTGCTTCTGTGTAAGTGGCTTTTTCTCTCGCTCTGGAGGTCTTTCTCTTTCTCCCTAAGTGTGTGTGAGTGAATGTCTCTCCCTCTTTCTGTGGGGAAGTGTGTATGTGCATGTCTGTCTCTCTCTGCCTCTGTGAGCGGCTGTTTGTGTCTATTTCTGTGAGCGTGTCTGCCTCTTTTTTTCCCTTTGTGTCTGTCTCTTGCTGCGTGGTTGTCTCTCTCTGAGTCTCCGTGGAGGTGGTTGTATCGATGCCTCTGCGTATGGCCCTCTCTCTCTGTTTCTGTCTCTCTGCGCTGTTTGGCATTTTGCAAAATGGATATTGTCACAAATAAACAGATGGAGCCATTAAAAAAAATTGAATACAAACCCCACAGCTGTCGGTGCCTGTCTGAAGGGAAAAGGAAAGGGGAGGGAGGGCTCATCCCCTGCTCCATAATTCTTCTCTACCTTAGTAATGCCTTCTCTCCTGCCTTTCCTCTCACTCTCCTCTCTTCTCTTCTTCTCACTCTTGTTCAGTTTCTTCCCCTTTCTTTCACTCTCCTTCTTACTCTTCATTCTATCGCCCTCCCGCCTCCTCCATTTCACTTCTCCCTCTCCTTCAATGCCCCTTCATCTTCTCTCACCTTCCCTTCATTCCTTCCTTTATCATTTCATTACTTTTCCCATTCTATTCATTTCCCTCATTCTCCTCGCCTCTCCTTGCCCTTCTCCCAGCTTTATCCTTTTAATTCCCTTCCTACCTTTACCTGTTGTCTCCCCTGCCATCTTTCATTACTCTTCTTCCTTTTCTTGATTTCCATCTAGCCCCTCTACCTCCACTTTATCTCTTCTACTTATATTAATCTTTAACTTCTCATCTTCATTTCACCACCAATTCCTGGCCTCGTTTATTTTTTCTCTTAAAGGTGATGTAACATTTCCCTTCATTCTCTGTTGCTTCAGGTAATGCCCGTGGACTCTACTTTTTAATAGTGTATTCTACACTCTGAGGTTAGGATAGTATCCTTCTGGCTTTAAGTATGGATAGTGTCGGACCTGCCACCTTAGAGATAGAGCTCATTGTGCGAGAGGACCCTGAGCCCATTACTCTCACGAGGCACAAGGGTACGAGACGTTGTGCCGAGCACCCCCACCCCAAAAAATCCACAAAAAAATGCTTCTGAGACTTTTGCTGACATCCTGGTGAGGTTGCGAACCCCCCGTGGTCATCAGTTGTGGCCAACATAGCTTCAATTCATGAGCTGGAAACCCACTCTGCATAGGGGTCCGAGCGTACGTTATCTCCCAGCAAGTGAGTTCATCTCATCAATGAGTGAACAGAGCTGATATTGTGTAACACACAGTGGCATCTGATGTGTTGGTAGGTCTATAGTGTCCACTGGTATTTGAGTGGGTAGGGGTGTCTATTGAGCCATAGCTGTCAAGTTACTCAGGTCCATGCATCCAGCTTTTTTTCTTTTTCATTCTGAGGCTTGCAGTCTTGGTTTTATATTGCCTAAACAAGAATACAGGCCACAGAATGCAAAGACTATCTGCAGACTGGAGCGAGCAGTCAGGTATGGACAAGGGTAACTTGGCATGGGCCATGGTTTTTGTTTACCTGCTGGCTGATATTATCCGCTGCTTGTTGACCCTTCCACCAGTCCTGTTTTTCTAGATAACAGCACTTTATCAGCAGGGTCGGATTAGTCTGGAGGGTAATCAGCCAGTGTCCAACAGGCTGGTCTGACAGGTCAGTGTGTGGGCCAGCTTTCTGCCTGTTTTGCCCACATGTGTTATGGTCTGTTGGGCCAGATTTTAATGATGATTTCCCTGATATTAAAACAAACATTGCCTGCAGCAAGCACAAATCCATGCAGCCTTCCATACCATGCAAAACACTTATACAGTGTGTCTTTGCAAGTTCAAATCTGTCCACATTTGCAAACATAGGTCACTTCTTTAGCTATCTGATTCACTAATGAGGGCTACTTTTCTTTTGGTGCCCAGACCTGTGTCCGATAACAGTCCGGCCCAGTTTATCAGCTTCAACCAGTTCTCCTCGCTGTCAGTTCCTCCCATTTGGTCTCACCACGCTTGACTGCTGCCAGGCTGCTCTTGCCAGTGTGAGGAAGCCTGGTTAGACAGTCTAACAGTCTGCTTTTGCCCTTAGGTTCCTGTCCCACAGGCCAGCAGAGATCCCGGTCCTAGGCCAGCTCCCCTTGCTTACTATTTTCCCTTGCGCTGTTTTTCCCGTTTACTGTCACTCGCCTCCCCAGTGCCCCTCCCAAGACCTACTTATTGGATGCCGCAGCGCAGCCCCATTGAGCAGGTCCAGACCAGCTCTCCTCGCTGCCAGTTCTTCCTGTTTGGTCCCGTCACGCTTGACTGCTGCCAGTCTGCTCATGCCCATGTGAGCAAACCTGGTCAGACAGTCCAACAGTCTGCATTTGCCCTTAGGTACCTGTCCCCCAGGCTAGTGGGTTTCCAGTTCCCATGCCAGGTCCCCTTGCTGGCTGTTTTATCTGCGCGCCGTTTTCCCGCTTGCCGCCACCTGCCTTACCAGCACCCTTCCCAGGACCAACTTAATGGAGGCGGATGCGTGGCTGTGCCTCCGGCATGCCGCTGGCACGCCAAAGGCAAGCCCGTCTTCGCCCTCCCGTACCCCGGCCACGCCCAGCACCAGGATCCCTGGCCCTTCGAACACCCACTGGTACTCTGCTGAAGATCTCCGCACCCTGGACCCCGGACGCAACAGCAACTACTGTCTTGCATCCTCTTGCTCCACAGCAGGACCGTTCACCTGCCACCAATGCCAATTCACCTGCAACCTAGAACCACCCACCCCCACAAAAACACGCGCCTCCCCCACCTTGCCGTCTGAAACCCTCCCAGAATCACGCCAATGCCTCCTGATTAACACCAGATCACTCTGCAAACATGCCACGGAAGTCTGGGACATCATCGCCACCCTTGCCACGACATAGTCTTCAGCACAGAGACCTGGCTCACCCTCGCATCAGCCCCTGACATCACCACCACAACATTCAATGGCTACAAGATGAAACACAGGGACCGCACTAACAAACACAAAGGCGTCATCGTCATCGCCATCGTACACATGAATCAATTCTCTGCACCACCACTGAAGACGAAACCATGCCGATCATGGAACACCTGAACTTCCAACTCCACACCGACGACAAAACAACCATCAAAGGCACCATTGCCTACAGACGCCCCAGGACCACAAACTGGCCTCAGCAACGTCATCACAGAATTTATCGCCCCACTCGCCATCGAATCCATGCACTACATCCTCCTAGGAGACCTCAGCTCCCACCTGGATGACCCCACAGACCCGAACCCTGCTAACCTCTGGAATGAATGAACAACATCAGCCTAACCCAGCAGGTCACAGACCCCACACACAGAGCAGGACACACTCTAGAATCGATCTTCACATCAAGCAACAGAGTCCAATACAGCCATACCACGGAACTCACCTGGACCGATCACTCCATCGTCCTCTTCACCATCACAGGACCACCCTGCACCACCTCCAACCCTCCCAGTACCACCTCCCACAGCAGGAGCAAAGTAACACAAAACCAATGGGCAAATGCCCTCAACACCACCCTGCCCAACACTACCACCAACCTGAATCAGGCAGTCGACAACTTGGATCACCAACGCCACCAGTCGAGTCACCCCCATCAAACCAGCTACAAACAACTAGAAAGAAGATGGCGCACCAGCAGAGACAACAAAGACCGAGCCACCTTCAAAACAGCCCTAAAAAATTACCACCATCAACTCAAAGACGCGAGAAAGAAGGCCCTTGCAGACCGCATCGAGGCCAGCGCCAACCAGACCAAGGAACACTTCACCATCGTCAGAGAGTTCTCCTGCCCAACAGCCACCGAAAATCAATCCCACCCTCACAGGAACTTTGCGACACTCTTGCAGATCACTTCCACAAGACATCCACCACATACTAAAACTTTGACCCCCAACCCACTGACCTTCTCAGCCGCCCCACTCCCAGGGAGACCACCCCAAACCACCAACTCATCACATGGGAACAACTCATCACACCAGATGCCTCAGCCATAATTAACTCTATACACTTAGGAGCACCCTCTGACCCATGCCCCCACTGCCTCTTCAACCTCAAAAGCAACAAGATCAGCCACCAACTCACCACCCTCTTCAATGCATCCATCGACACAGAGACCGTTTCCGATGCTTGGAAAAACGCTGAGGTCAGACCTCTCCTCACAAAACCCTCCACAGACCCCAGTGATCTCCAGAAGTACTGCCCCATCTTGCTGCTCCCATTTCCTGCCAAAGTCCTGGAGAAGGCCATCAACCTTCAGCTCACCGAACATCTGCAGAAAAACAACCTGATAGACTCCTCCCAATACAGTTTCAGAGCCAACCCCAGCACCAAGACTTCCCTGATTGCCCCCACGTATGACATCCACACCCTACATGACAGAAGAAAGTCGACTGCCTTGATCCTTCTTGACCTATCCGCAGCCTTTAATATCGTTTCCCACCGCACACTCATCAAAAGACTGGACCCGATCGGAATTAAAGAAAATCCTCTCGGATGGATGGTATCATTCCTCACTGGACGCAGGCAGACAATCCGTCTCCCCCCTTCATCTTGCAACACAAGAGCACCATCTGCGGCATCCCTCAAGGTTCATCCCTCAGCCTCACCCTCTTTAACATCTACATGACGCCGCTAGCCGACATCGTCAGAATCGACAACATCATATCCCATGCCGATGATACACAGCTCGTCCTCTCACTCTCAGCAGACCCCAGCACTTCGATGACCAACCTCCATAACTGCATGAAGAACGTCACAGCCTGGATGAAGGACAACTGCCTGAAGATCAACACAGACAAAACCGAAGTGCTGCTTTTTGGCAACCACAACTCCCTCTAGGATGATAATTGGGTGCCAGCAGCGGCCCCTCTATTAGGGCAGAGGAGCATCACCCACGTGCTGCCAGCACCGCAAAAGGTGAAAAATGAAATGGTAATTAAAATGAATTTATTACCGTTTTATTTTTTCCTTTCCCCAGCCTGGTCCATGTTTGGGGGTAGGGTCACTGCTGACTAGCAGCAGGGGAGTCGTGCTCCCTCCACTATTTTACACTGTGCAGGTCACTTTGGCCGGCTGTCTTGCGACGGCCAGCCTGACATGCGCAGTGTAAACCCTCTCCACCCGTCTGTCTAAGACAGCTGGGTAGAGAACAAGCTGAGGCCCCCGGTGCCTCAGTGAGCGTGGAGCCAATCCACTCCAGCCAATCCTGGTACTTCTGTCATGCTGGCTGTGCAGCAAGAGAGCAGCGCCTTGATTGGAAGAGAAGAGTTGGAGCCACTGACGAGAAGACAGAGAAGCTGCGAGCACCGAGGGCAGAGGGAAGTGAATCATGTATTTATTGTAAGCTAGCCTTATATGTTCACCCCGCCTGTTTAATTGATCGGCAGATGCCGCTGCTGGTGGCCCACAGAGCTCGGACCCACACCTACACCGAAAGACCGCGCCTGCAACCGTGGCATCATCATAGACGGCAAACTAGATCACCACCATCTCTGCGGCCTGCTTCCACACCCTCCGTATACTCCAAAGAATCTTCAAATGACTTCCCACCAGCACCAGGAAAACTATCACGCAACCCTTATCCGTTTGGACTATGACAACACTCTCTACGCAGGCACCACCACCAAACTCATGAGAAGAATTCAGATGGTACAGAACGCAACAGCCAGACTAATCATCAACCTACCCAAAAGGACCCACATCACCCAGCACCTGAGAAATCTACATTGGCTCCACATCCAGAAGAGATGCCAATTCAAACTACTGACTCACGCCTACAAAGTCCTCCACAACCAAGGACCTGCCTACATGAGTCTCTGCCTCAATTTCCACCAACCATCTAGAAACCTTCGCTCCGCCCACCTCACCCTCGCACAGACACCGCGCATCCGCCGTGGCCACAGCGGAGAAGTCTCCTTCTCCCACCATGCCGCCAAGTCTCCCCCTCCGAACATCTCCCTCGCTGACTAACTTCAGGGGAAAACTCAAAACCTGGTTCTTTGACTAAACCCAGCAGCCCAGCACCCGGATACCCTTACTGATGATTATCCTTGCTATACAAGTACTGTTTGATTGATTGATATGGGAAGAGTGGTTATAGCTAGGACCACTGAAATCTTGGGGCAGTGAAGGGCTAAATTATGCCACAGGGTTAAGTTAATTGTGCAGCAAGAAAAGCCAAATTAAGCAGCATAATACAGAACATTTTGTGATAATATTACTTCATTATTTTGTCATTTTTACACTTGTTAACACTGTCTGGGCATTTGTTGCACCTCATTAGAGCCAGTTTAACACTCAGATGTATCAATAATCAACAGAAAGGTGAATAGTCAACCTTTGCAAGGGGCCTTCCACTGCGTGGCAATACGTTTCACTGCGTTTTTAGTTACTTTTGAACCGTCCGATTAAGAAACAATTTTTTGGGTTAAAATCTGCAGATTATACAGCAGATGAAGGATTATGAAGCAAATCCAGTAAATCTATAACTATGCAAAAAAATGCCGCGGACGCACAATGGCATAATTCCAGCGGTCCTGCTTATAGCTCTTTCATTCTAAACGCACCTTTGATCTCCCCGTGAACTCATCCCTCTTCGCGGCTTAAAGATTGCTTGTAGTCACGCATATATGCCCAATATAGCTCTATTGCCCCCTTGGGAACCGCCAGCTACTCATTCTCCACCCCACAGGGGAGAGACACGGGCATATAATGGCTCGGTCTCAACCCGTGAGCATACTTCCTGACTGGATCATCGCTGGATCATGTGCAGGGATCTGGCAAAGCTACAGCTGATGAATAGATGCCCTCTCTTCAAGTGAAAGGACCTTTAATAATTCACTTATTTTAGTCAGTACTTTGTCACATATATATAAATGATGCTAATGTGAATGGACAAATGGAATCTCGAGAATTTCCCTGAATATGGGCTATGCTTATCTCAGTTACTCTTTATTTTTCGTACACTGGCGCTTAATGCATGTTTTGTTTACTCATGGGAGACATGTTGGAGCAGAAAATGTCTTGTGGCAGCCACACACAAAAAGTGATGGGAGAATGCTTGCAACACGTCTAATCGCTTGGGGTAGCATTCCAACCCGTCATTCTTTTACCCACCATGCCCACCTCAGTTTAGCCCCAGGCATGGCAAAACAATATTGACGCAGGACCAAGAGTGGTTCGCAAAGGACGGGTCTTTGTCTAAAATGGCACATTGGACGAAAAATGATGGTGTGGAATGTGGCCCGAGCATCAAGCATTCCTAACATCACCTTGTTTTTTTTATTTTTTTGTAGTAGCACCGGTGACACTGGAAACCCCGGGAAAATAGACTGAGCAGGTGTCCCACTTTACTTTTGTGCACAAGTGCATAGCCCACATACAATTTTCACGTAGAAGTCCGGCAAGCATAATTCAACTAGTTCATGTAATTTTAAAGCAAATGTCATTTATTTCACAAGGAATAAATATACAATGTTGCCTACTTCTAACTGCCATCGAACAGCATCACATATTACAAGGGACACTTGAAAGCTATGGGCATATTAAATCAACTTCCTTACTCCTTTCCTGCACTGATTCTCTCTTTTATTGCCCTTCCTTCAGTTTCCTCCATCCTTCCTTCTTCCCTTTCCAGCTCTCTCTCCCCTTGTCGCCCGTCCCATCTCTCTCCTCTCTCCCTTCTCCCTGGACCCCCTCCTCTCTTCTGCCTCCAGTCGTTAACTGGTTGGGCCACCCTCCCCTCTCCGCCGCTGCCACTCGAGCTGCCAGTCTTGCATGATCGCCTTCAGGTGCTGTGTTGGTGATGGGAGGGGCGGGTGCTGATGCAAGGGACTCTCGGTGGGCTCTTGGAAGGTATGGGGGCGGGGGGCGATCTGGTGTCTGCCCTCTCTAGAGAGCCCGGACTGAGCTGAGGAAATGCGCCATCTGTCAGAGAAGCAGAGGCCCCTGACTGCTGCCTCTGCGTACAAGGAGTGAGGTGTGTACTTCTTAGAAAACTCTCTAAAAGCAACCGTGGGCGGAGGAAAACCTGGACTGGATCTGTGCCGCTTGAGACTTGGAGTCGAGGTAACGAACTGGTGGACTCTTTGGAAGTGTTCACTGGAGAAAAAGGCTACGTCACCTGGAACTAACTGTTGGTTAAAGTCTTTTATCGCACGTAACCTCGCCTTAAGCGGTTACAACGGACCAAGTCCAGTTACACGTTTTTGCCCCCCAAGACACAAAGGAAATGAAATGATTTGCTAGAATCACAGTCGCTTGCACAGAAAACAGGATTCCAACCCGAGTCCCCATGGTGGGAAGTCAGCAGCTTGAGCCACTAGAGAGCGTGTCTGTCTGAAGGGCCTTTTGGCATCGCCTCGAGTGGAGAAGAACGTGGCCTGGATTGTGTGTCCTCTGAAGTGGACTCCGACTAAGAACCCCTGGGCTGTGGTCTGTGCTACCAGGGTGAATTTTGGGCACAGACCCTCTGGGAAGACCTGGAACGAGAAGTTGTGCCATCCCAGGAAAGTGCTTTTGTGCAGCCTGCGTGCGAAGTAGAAAAGTCTGCACTGCAGTCTATGCCTCCAGAACGCACTTTAGGGGCAGTCCCTTGAAAAAGAAAAGCGATTGGGTTGGTTATTTTTTGCCTCAAATGGGCTCTGGACCTCTGGTCGACGTTGCTTGCTTTTCTAAGACCGACTGGAACTGGATTCTACCCTCTCTGGCACAAGCTCGGGAGCTGGCCCTGATGGAGAAGTTCCCGGAATGGATTCATGTACCTTCTGAACTGGAGGGAACTCTGGAGGGTGAACCCAGGACTGAAAACTGGTTTCCCTAGAATGGACTCAAGGTGTTGACTGCATATAGTGGCATGTGAACCTGCCCCATTAGCACTCAAAGTACTACCTCGCCCGGTGAGAGGTCTAATGCCTCTCGCTCCTGTCACTGTATGATTTATAGACAGATACCTGTAATGTGAAAAGTCAAACTACAAATCCCAGAGTCCAAAGTGTTGCTGGCTCAAAAGCCAGGACTAATTGCAGCCCAGTTGGCAGCTAGGCTACGTAACCTTCAAGCTAATTTCTACATTCATCTAGCTAGCATCCTATCAGTCCCTTACACTTTCTCAAGACCTGGCTCTGCGAATGACCCTAACGGAGCTGATCACTCCCACCCCTCAGCGCCTTGAGGCCCTAATGGGTGCGTAGTGCGCTCTACAAAACCCTGATTGATTGATTGGTTTCTCCCAGGCAGAGAATTCGTGCTGTGGCCAAGTTTTTTCTAACGTAGTGGCTACAAGAGCCCCTAGTGGGAATAGTTGACACCAATACACTTGTCCTAAAAGCTCAAGTGCCTGTGGCAAGGTGAGGTGAATTGGAGTTAGGTATGGAACCGTAAGGCCAGGCAGCTGCCCCTTGTAGTTTTGTTGATTGTCAATACCTTAGACGGTAGCTTATTTACTCCACAATTCCTGGCCTCTTTAACATAGTGGTTTAATTATCCAACTAAAACAATCTTAGCAATACTAAGGACAAACCAAACTCAGCCAAATCAAACTTGGATAAACCAAACTAAAGTTAACTGACAATACCTTGGTTGGAGGCCCAGTGACCGCACAATTACTGGCTTCTATGATTTAGAGCCTCTGTTGGAGCGGCCTGTCAAATCTTGTAAGTGCACACTGGAATTTTAAGTTTTGTGTTTACTAAAAAGAAGGAACAAAACAGCCACATAATTTTGAAGTTGCGTGCCCATATGTGGTGCATGCGCCTACAACATGACTTAGCTGCCTGCTCAAATACTTTTTTTTTAGCCATGTTGCACAGGATTGGGGAGGCTGTGCAGATTGGCTAAACCCACTGGCAAAGAAAGCCAATAGGGCTCAAAGGTGAAACCCATTGGGCAGGGTCGGATTGGGATGAAAAATTGGCCCGGGCACCCCCAAAAAAAGTGGCCCACAATTGCAGTTCGCAGCCATTCATGCCGAAAAAAGTGATTTCTTCTTATCCGTTTCTAGTCAGATTTTTTTTTATTGCAAAGTTATTTAAAACTTTTGCTTTTCTTGTTTTTTTACTCTAAATCCATTGCAAAGTATTTGAATGAAACTCCTAACGGCAATCTGATAAAACTGGCAGCAGGCACCTGTGGCTTGTCTGTCTGGCCGTTGTGACCTGCTGTGGGGGACAAAAGCTTCCTCCTTGCGCTGAAGGCTTGTTAATTGCACTGGTCAAAAGACATACCTCTCTCTCAAAGGCTCACTGACACCTTCTGTGGCCCCGGGATGGAAGAAGGTGCACCACATGACATGATGGCGGACACCTGACGCCCTATTGTCATTCTGCAAATAACAATCAATGGGCCTAATATGTGGCCTGCTCAGACTACCTCTCACCTAAAGCTGGAGCTCTGTTGGAAAACCAGCCCAGGTATTTGGAGTTTCTAGATTCATAGTCTTAAAAAAATCGTCCCACAAGCTGGCCTCTGCCACAGGCCCCTCGGGCACGGGCTGATTGCCCGCCCTGCCACTGGCTTTGCCAATGCTTGGTACACCTGATAGCAGTGTCTGGGCAAAGGCTTCACCTCATTAGTACCAATTTTACCCTCAAATGAAGCAATAAGCAACGGCAATGACACCAGTCAACCTTTGTGAAGCCCCCCCCCCCCCCCACACTCTGTGGCATTGCGTGTCACCATGTTTTTAATAATATTTGATCCGTTTGAGCCAAAAACATTTTTTTTGTTAAAATCTCCAAATTCTGTAGCAGACGAATGGTTATGCGGCGAATGCGGCAGAACCATAATTATGCGAAAAACGCTGCAGCTTCAGACTCGCAGAATTCCACTGGCCCTGCCCTAATCCTAACCTTAAACCCGACCCCAGTTTTGCGGTAAGAGGCGCGGGTCTTCAAGAGCCTCCCCGCGCCTCTCCAGGAGCACAGCGCGCGGCGAGGGCTCCGGAAGGAAGCGCCGCGCTCCCTCCCCCGGCCCTGGAGAGCGGCGGAGAGGGAGCGCACTAATCCACCAATATGAAAGGAGCCGAAGGAGGCCAAGAGAATGAAAGGCGCCTGCGGGCGAAGGCAGCACCCGCATCTCCCTAATCCTCCTTATTAACTGCTCCCGCGCTCCGTATCAGAGGGATTAGCGGTGCGCGAGGGGGCGCGGCCGGTCGCCAGGGGGGCTTCTGTTGCTAGGGACAGTGTAGAGGCCTCTCCACCCCGGAAGAAACGAGATAGGGGTACGTAGGAAAGAGGGAAGGGGGCAGGGCTGGGGGCATTAAGGGGCTTTGAACAAAACCGAACCAGCATTTCAAATGCACCGCAAGCCTGGAAGGCAGCGCCGCCTGCTGTTAGTACTGTGAACCACATCTAGCTCTGCACGCGCACCTCAGTCCCGACTGATGCCCCCCCCCCACCTCTTCAAGTAATGCGAGCTAGAAACTGCTCTATCAGTGCGGGTGAATCGCACTAACCCAATTCTTAGGGTACAGATAGTTCAGGCCTGATAAGCAGCCCCCTTAATTCTGAACTGTGAGCCATACACACTACACAGCAATGCCTAACGGCTAGAGCGGCCGACCTCGAAGCTGGGGACTTGGGTTCGAGACTCCGCAGGGATACTGAACATCCTGCGCTTCTGGGCAAATCGTGCCTTACAAAATGAATGTGTCCATCTGTAACACAACTGGTGTTCATGTAAAGCGCCCTGATACCTTCGGGCCGAGTTCGTGCTATAGAACCCCCACCCCCCAAAAAACGGACATCAATCCAGATCTGCAGCACCTTCTTCTATACCTGTCCGGAATCTCGTCTGTCTGACCCTTACATAGTGCCAAGTTGAGCTAGTTTTCATCATCACACTTTGATCCCCAGAACAGTTGGGACAAATGCAGAAAAGGGGAAATATGGGGTGAAAGAAAGGCGGGAAAATCAGGGATGAAAAATAAGCTGCAATAGAGATACAAAAGATAGGGAGTGTATAAAGGAGAATCAAGGAGTGAAATCAATTCTAGTCTGCCTTTATTTTAGGCACCCCCAGCATTCCGAAGCAAAAGTGCCAGGCTTCAGGGGCACATTTAGACCCACACATATTCTTTTACAAATTCACCACTGCCCCCAAACCTTGGCTAGTCTCCCCCACTTCAGCAAAAGTAAGGAACTTAGACATTCTTTTGACACAACCGCACGTTGCCCTATTCACCCATAAGTGGGGCCGCAACTATAGGTGAGCCAGCCATTGAGGGCTCCAGTCAGATACCCGGCTCTGGCTCAGCCCAAGGTCCTCTAGGACCCTCGAACCAAAAATGACCCACGGTTTTATGTTGCTTCTGCCTGCCACCCGTGCTTTATCGTCATGCACTAAGAATAAAAAAAAAAGCATTAATATTTGATGTAGTACAGGAGAACTAGCTAGGAAGTTACTTACCATTGGTAATGCTCTTCTAGACTAGTGAATACTCTACCTAACTACAGACTATGCACCTTTAGAATATTCCTCAGGTACCAGACGGTAATCCTGAAGTTTTTAATAGCAGTGCTCCCGTGTGCCTCTAGGTGGTGCCTGCCCTGCACTGGCTCCAAACCACCCCAGAAGGATGGAGGAGAGCTGCATATGAGCACCACCACTACACACCGACCTCAGTTTCTTGTTTGACTCTCTCCATGCCCTCAGAAGCGGCACATAAAACAATCAGAGGTACAATTGAGCGGATTTCTAATTTGCAACCTTTTTAGATGGCCTCCACTCCACAGAACGGGCAAATGATTCGCAACTCCAAAAGACTGATGTGAAGTCCAGTTTCCGCTGGAGACCAGGTTCCTCTGATCTCCACTTCTTCCAGATGACCTCCTGAACACAGCAGTGAAGCATCCTTCACCACCATCAGCTCTGGGAGGGGCAGGGAGAGGGATTTGCTGCTGGTCTGGTTGCAGTTGAGCAACCACCACTGCAGAGGTCTTGCAAGCTCCTCTGAAACCTTGATAACATCTGACTGGTTTCTTTAGTGCTTGGCCCACTGACACTTTAAATCCCACTGGAGAGTCCGCATTTGCCACATGCCGCGTGGACCAGCTGGAGGCACAAGGTTAACAGACCAGAAGTCTCTGAGCTGCTGTCACCGAGATCCAGGACTGAGGCTAAAACATAAGAATCATAGCCCAAAAGTCTCAAACTCATTGCAGTGGAAGAAAGGTTCTGAAGAGCACTATGTCAAAGACAACTCCTATAAAAGGAAGTCTCTGGACTTCACCCAAGATGGCTCCCTCATATGACTTGGATCTCCGCACCACATCTCTGACTTTTGCTCTATCCGGAGTTGGATGTAGGCCCTACTTTCTAGTGACAGCCTACTTTCTGGTCCTAGAGGAGGGCAGGGGCCCGATGGACTAGTGGAGTCCTTGGGCCATGCAGAGGTGAAGGTGAACCCGAGATCAGCCCCATTGGCAATGCGTACCAAGATGGAGTGCGGAAGCAGCACTGAGGAGACGAGCCAGGTGGCCCCGGCATGGTAAAGATGCCTGGGCCTTGGAACGTGGCAATCCTTACCCCGTTTGCTATATTAAGAGGCCCAACTAGATGGCTAGGAGCTCATTTCATTCATCCCTATGTGCTCACAGTGCTAGATGAGCGATGAGGGCCCAACCCACATTTGCCTCAGAAGCAAACTTCACAGCCACAGGCCCTGGCAAGGTCTTTGGAGCAATGTGATTTCAGAGAAAGTGCCCCGAGCCCCCCAAGACTGAAGCGAGCTAGAACCACGTAAGCAACCTGGCAAGTCAGAGGGGCTGATATAGGACATTACAATAGGTAAAAGAGAGGGAGAATAAGCAGCAGCGATCCCAAACATTGAGCCCCCAGTAGTGCGCCCTAAGGGGGGGTATACATGATGTGAGTTTACCTCCTACCCAACAATCTGAACGAGCCCCTGCTGAACTACCACAAGTTTGGGACATTTCCTCCTCCATAAGCAGGTTCCGTGTGGCCCCATGTATATGTCCACAATTTCAACGGCGGACTCCTAGCTCTGCATCTTACGCTAGTTCCATCAAATCCTGGTCCTGCGCAATACTCCCTAGCGCCAGCCGTTGCGTGACACCTCTGTGATCCAGATCCAGACCAATTACTACAGGTGGGGGTGCACCAGGCAATGAAGTCCAGTAGACTGTAAGTAGTGTCAAAAAATCTTTTATTTCAAATTTCGTTATTTCATATGAGTAAGCAACACTCAGCTAACGTGTTTCATTCCCTCAAGGGGAAGTTCATCAGGGCTTATAGGTTAGTCAAATGATATCCAAAGGTGAACTGTTCCTTTAGGATTTTCCATATAGGAACTTTAGAACTTTAGAAAAGTTGGAACTTTAGAGCGTGACCCGACGGACGTCTTGACGGTTCGCAACATGCAGGCCTTATTTTGCCTGCAATAACTCCAAGGGCTTCCACCGCAATACACTCGAGAAAATTCTAAAGTTCCTATATGGAAAATTCCTAAAGGAACAGTTCACCTTTGGATATCATTTGAAGATCCTATAAGCCCTGATGAAGTTCCCCTTGAGGGAATTAAATGCATTGGCTGAGCGTTGCTTACTCATATGAAATAACGAAATTTGAAATAAAGGATTTTTCTATACTACTTACAGTCTACTGGACTTCATTGCCTGTTGCACCGCCACTTGTACCTATCCGTGTGGCCCTATGTAACTGCCAATCAGGAGCCAAGAAAGTCTTGCACGCTCTATATAACCCTCGAGGAATATAATCAAGAACTCTCACAGGAGACCAACCTTCTTCTGGAAGACTCACATGCTTCTGAGACATCACTGTAGCAGGAGGGAAGGTGGGGGACAAAGATGGCCACTTATATGCATAGATTCTTATTATCACTGCAGTCATCTTGCTACAGCCATGTAATCATATAAAATTCCATAGCCTGGGGAAAAAAGAAAGCAATCTCAAGGATATGTGGAAAAAGAAACCCCCAGTCAGAAGAGGACAAGACTCAGAAAGCTCAACAAGACGCTGAACAAGGGAAGGTACCTAGTGGAGGAGGTCTTGACCAAGAGGAGGCCCTTCCTAGATCTTGAACCTCTGTTTGTGGGTCTCCATAAGTATCTGGGAGGCATTTGAGCAGACACTAATAAAAGGGCTGCCAGACATTAAACAAGATGTGGTGGGTCTAAGTGGTAGAATTTTCTCACTAGAAAAGCACAAAGATGCAAGAGAAGAGGAGTCTAAATATCTCAAACTGGAAAGTCTTCTACTACAGGAGCAAACATCCAACTCCAAAGCCACCTGAAATATTTAGAAAATAGAACCTGCCGCAATAAGGCTAGAATCTGAGGGATCCCAGTGTCAATAGCAGATGACCAACCAGAGGACTATGTGTTGTTGCTCTTTATGGATATCCTAGGTCCCCTTGCTCACATAGAGCTGGCGAGAATGCACAGAGTCAGCTCTTTTAGGGGCTCAGGCAAACCCCCTGCTGATGTGCTTACAAGGGTGCATAAGCACACATTCAAAAATCAGTTCATCAAGGTGATCGCAAGAAAGCATAATTTGCAGTGGAAGGTATGAAACTTCTGAACTTTCTTTCAAGATCTTTCCACAGGACCCTACTAAAAAGAAACGACTTTAAACCCCTGACTGACCAGTTACAGAAGGAAAAAAATCAAGTACCATTTGGGTCATCCTTTCCACTTCATGTTTCTTTGGGAAAGGAAGCCTAAATCGATCTCCTCATCGGTAGAAGCAAAGAACGTTCTATGTCCAGACCCCAAGACAGATGGCCGACTGAGAGTAGAGACCTCCTCAACCACCTTAGTGTGTAGCTCACAGAAAGAGCGATGGAGCAGGGTTGGACGTAGATTAGAGGGCCTGAAACCTTCCCACGAGGAAACTCAAAAACAGCAATGAGACCTCATTAATAGCCTCAGACCATGAGCTGGAGTGCCAAAGACAGTGAGGACTCGCAGAATGATGGAAATGGACCTCCAGAACAGGAATAGGACCTTGAGCACTGCAAACTCTATGAATGAATGACAGACTCTGTTATATAAGGAAAGGGTTAACGAAAGGTGCTTACAACTTGGGAGTAGCGCCACCCCTCCTAATAAGAGAAATTACTGGAATCTGTGTGGCCAGACTGACGTCAGCTCTGGCAACCATTTGGATGGTCACTGGGAGACAGTGGTGATGTGAGAACAGGAGAGGATGCTCCAGGGAACCTGGTCCAGGAGGTGGGGTGTGGGAGAACCTGATAAATGTGATGTTGCTCCCTCCTGATTAATGTGGTCTGCCATGAAGGTGCACTTTAGTTTTGGGGGTGATGCAGAAGGAGAAAGAGAAAAGATAACAACCCAGGAAAGCATTGTTTCCTGGGAGGATGCTATAGAGCTGTGAGGCTAAACCGTTTTTGTGTCATTTCACCATTGCTATGTTGAGGTTATTTGACGGAGAGTCTGGGAGTGTGGGGCAACCTGAGCCACACTTATCACCAACCCATTCAAGTTAATCTCACACAATGGTCGAGGGCTGAAATTTCCCAACAAAAGGTGAAAGTTCTGGGACTATATATTGACACATGGCCTGGAACTTTATTTTCTCTAGGAGACCCACCTGCTAAGAGCTGAGCTTTTTAGAAGAAACACAAGAAATACCAGATTCAATTCTTGGTATCTTTATGCAATAAAACTGCAGGGTGGCTTTCCTGGGGAAAGGTAACCTATTAGAGGGACAGTTAAGGTACTCTGAGACCCTAAGGGGTGATATTGAAAGAACAAATTTTGAGGCATGACACCTCTACCACTTAGATAAATATCTACACCCCAAATGTAAGGCAAAGCCCACACAGTTATTGATCAGCTCACAGAGGGAGTAGGCAGTAATGTGATTCTACTTGGCACTTTTAATTTGGTGTGGGACTCCACCCTTGATAGAGAGAACACTGCACCCCTGATAGAGGGAACAGTGCATGTTACCCCACAGAGATCTTCCCAAAGGACCTGAAACATCTCTTGGAACAATGCACGTTTGAAGATGTCTGGTGAACCCTGCACTCAGTAGACTGGGACTTCACCTATTATTCCCATCTGCATGATTGATTGTATTTTGATGTCCCATCCCCTTATATGCAAATTCCTGCAAGCAGATATTTCCGACATTTCATTATCTTATCTTGTTCATGTCAAAGTTATTTGGGAAAGAGACGTGCCCGGGAACTAATTGGAGAATTTCCCCGAACTTGTTTTGAAACAGGCTCATGAGACAGGACTTAGCTCAGAAGATTCAGGAGTTTTTCAACCTCAATAAAGTAGAAGACATTTTCCCCTAAATCAGATGGGATGCTTTCAAGTTGTACTAATAGGTCAGTCGATGTCCATGATGTGTGCTAGACGTAGGGAGGCTAGGTTAGCTGAGGGTAAGATGGCCTCAGACCTACGGGCCCTAAGCAAACTAGATAAGCAAAACTCCACCATCCAAAGCCACAGAAATGTAGCCAATGTGAAAGGACAACTGAGAGTCCTCTGAATAGAAATGGCAAAGAGAATGCTTCGATGGTAGGTCAGACCTACCATGATTAAAGGAATAAAGTAGGGACCCTCTTAGCCCGCTGTCTTCACACCCAAACTGCCAACAAATATATAAAACGCATACAAAAGGGTGATTGCATCCTTGCGGTCAAAGAATTAGCTAAACGTGCGGAATTTACCAAATTCTTACAAACCCTATACACACAGGTACCTAAAGATGGTGTAAAGATATCGAACTACTTAGAAAATAACCACATCACTTGGTTGGATGCCTTTAATACTCAAACCAACAAATGATCCTCAATCATGTGCAGCTTATCAATCAATAGCACTGCTAAATGTTGATTTGAAGGTCTTTAGTAAAGTTTTAGCTAGCAGATTGTCGTTCCTCTGGCTGAGATTGATGGGACAGAATCATGTCGGCAGTGGCAGCTAGCCGAGGGAGTGCTGCAGGGTGGCGGGGCCGGGGAGGGGCAGGGTGGGGATTAGTAAACTCTGACATACGGAGGTACGGAGTTAAGTAAATAAATAAATACAGCAATTTACATTGTGCATGCTGCATCGCCAACTCGGCAGTCCCTCGGCGAGCCGCCACTGCATGTCGGATATGTAAAAGGCAGGCAGGGGAGTAACAATATAAGCCAAGCTGTCCACTTGGAAAAAGTTATTTATAGGCTGATAACAGGGCTTCATCAAAGCCTCAACGCTGAAAAGGTATTGGATAGGGACAGCTGGGAAGATCTCAGAGCCTTCCTGCCATGCCTAAACTTTGGGTCAACGTTCATTGGGTGGATACTAGCCAACTACAAAAAAACACACGCATGGATAGGAATAAATGGTATTTATTCCCTCCTATTTGTCTTAGATAGGGGTATAAGGCAGAGTTGCTCCCTGTCACCACTCCTTTTTGCTCTAGCTATCAAACTGTTAGCAGCTGCCCTGATGTCAGAGGCATCCCCTTTTGTGGTCAGTAATATATGGTTAATATCTGTGCTGATGATTTTCTGTTGACACTTACTGGCCTTGAGACATCCCTCTCCACTGTAATGGAAGTTCTGTATACTTACGAAGAAGTTTTGGGCTTCCAAGGTAACCACTCAAAGTCAGAAGCCTCAAACTAACCCTACAGGAAGGGCAGTTAAAGAGGGTGTTGGCCAATTGTCCGTTTCATTGCCCTCCTACTTTGATCAGATACCTGGGTCTGAACGTCACTACATCAAAACAGACATGGAATGTGGCCAACTTTCCCACTCTGAATAAACATATTAAATCTAACTTATATAGCTGGTAGTCCCAATATATTTCATGGACAGTAGAATTCAAGTGATCAAAATCAATATCCTTCCCAAGACCGCTCTAACTCTTTTAATCCCTCCCTGTCATGATGCCAGAGAAAAGGCTAGTGCCACTTCAACAAGACCTGGCAGGCTTTATATGAAGGGGGGGGGTTAGTTAAAGGGCTAGAGAGAGTAGTAAACTCCTCCGAAGCCCTTGGACCTCGGGCAGCCTGGTGTGCTCCAAAAGGATCACATGCTAAAGGGCAGCCTACCTGCGAGTCATTGTACGATGGACGGCCCGTGAGACAGAGAAGAAATGGCTGTTTATGGACAGAGCGGCAGTTTTATGTAGTTTCTGATATGTTTCAAGTTTCATTGTTTCAAGTTGGAGAGATTAAATAATTTCTCCAATGCAATAAGGACTTTCACATCTCGGAAAAAAGCTGATTGCAATATTTTCACATTAGACATTAGTATGCCTTGAACCCTTGATCAAGAAGGCGGCTACCAGGGACTTGACTCCCTCAGAAAAGTTTGTCAGGCCTCACTTGGGTACTGCGGGATTGATTCTGGGCCTTTACCAGATTTTGCAGGAAGCAACATGTGGAAATATTTTGAGATTTCAGGAAAATGGGGTCAATAGCTCAATAGAGAAATTTCTGAAAGGAATTGGAATAAAGTCTGGGAAAATATCACTAGAGCCTACAAAAATGTCCCATACAGACATGCAGCTTATATGTTACTATATTAACGGTAACCCCAGTGCCTGTGTAATCTCTACAAACATATTCCAGACAGCTGTGGCATTGCAGCCAAAAGCAAGGGAAGCTGATGCATATCTGGTGGGAATGCCGAACCAAACAGAGCTACTAGAAAGAGATTCACAGGCATGTTAAGTTGATATTAGGAAGGACTATACCAAATGATCCGGGAGTAGTACTGTTAGGCCTAAATGTACCGTATTTTCAATTTCAGTCAGTGAAAGAGCGAGTCCTCCCATGGCACTCTTTTGGAGCCACAAGAATCCTGATTGGTGCAGTGGTTTGGAAGATTGTGTCAAACATCCTACTAAAAACTCATGCATGATCTGGCTAATAGTGAAAAGAAATTCACAGCTGTATGGTCTCCGTTAATTAAATATCTTGCTAGATTCCATATTAAACATTTTGCCTTGCCCAAACTATGTGCCCTTCAGTTATTTGTGCAAGACTAGAGTTTATGGAAAGATACCAGCCTGACATGCAAGTCTTTGCTGGAGAAGGCGTTGGGCGAGAAATGTATCTGAGATACACTTTTGGGTATGGAGTGTGACAGAATAAGGTCTGAAAACACCAGTGACTGACTGTCTACAAAGTGAGTTGTGCTCAGGGAGAGTGAGGTTATTGAGTTTGAGGGTTTGACACTGCGGATTCAGTATCTGTATTTTATGTGTCATTTATACAGTTATAAAAGAAGAATAAAAAGATATGAGAAAAATAAAAAAAGGAAGTCCGTGCGAAGAAATCAGGTGTGACTTCGGATCATTGATCTACTTGCTGTCATCTGGTTGTGGACTATGACTGAATGTGGTGAGCCCACCTCTAACAGCCAGTTGTCGAGATAGAGGAAACTGGTATGCCCAATCTCCGAAGGTGGACAGCGATCATCATCATCACTTTCGTGAACACCCAAGTAAGGTAGGTAGGGCAGAAGGGGAGCACGGCAAACAGAAAACACTCTTAGCAGTAAACCTTGAACTGCAGGTAGCATCTGTAGGACTGCAGGGTGGGCACAGAAAAGAATGCTTCCTGCAAGCGTAAGGCTACCATCTAGTCGCAGACAGAACCTGGGCTATTGTGAACGTTTTGATTTGTCTTTTCACAGGAAGACATTCAGGGGGTAAAGATCTAAAACAAGATGAATGCCTCCATCCTTCTTCCGCACAAAGAAATAGGGGGAGTAACAACCCACACCTATTTCCGAAAGCAGAACCCTCTTGATTGCCCCTTTGGACAGTAGAGCTCACACCTCTTGCAGTAAGATGGTTAGATGCTCCTGTGAAAGCCGCTCTGATGTATGAGGAAATTGCAGAGGGTCAGAAAGGAACGGAAAGACATATCCCTGATGGAAGATCTAGAGAACCCTGATGTAATGGATCGCCACAGTGGGAGAAAATGTTGAATGCTGCCTCCTAGAGGACAGTTGTGCACCACTAAATAGGAATTAAAGCTGCTTGGATGCTAATGTCTCAGGGGAGGGGACCTCAAAGATCTGCACCCCTGGTGACTTTCACTTTGCCTGCCTGGGTTGACTGCAATGGGGGTCATGGCACTGCCGTTATGCCAGTCTTCTGGCATAATCAACAAAAGGAGGGACAATATGGCTTTTTTACTATGTCCAGCATACATGCCCAAGGCAATGAATTGGAGAGGGGTGTGCAGTTCCTAAAGGCATGAGGATACACAAGTTCAGAGGTGTGTTAGGTTCTATGTGCAGGATCGCAAAAAATGTCCTGTGATTCAAGATGAGGGGGGGGAAAGACCCTTTTCGGAACTAGAGCCCTCACACACCCAGCTAGGTGTCATGCCTCATCATATGGGCCTGCTCCTCGTCGGGCCGGCGCTGCAATGCCCGACGGGCTCCCAGAAATGGGGCTCTTTATCGGAAATCTTTTGTTTCTGCTGTTTGGTGCAGTGGGAGTGAGGGGCCTAGTTGTGTAGATGTGGTGTGAATGAGTTAAAACAGGTCAGTTAGTCCTCGAACTGTTTTTATTCTGGAAGGTAAACTGCCTGATTAAAAACATGTGGAGTGGCGCAAACCTAGGAGCTATGTGCCTAGATATCTACGTCCAACTCTCAGTAGGTCTATATGTTTCTTGCCTTTGTTGTCTGGAGGATCATAGGCAATTCTTCAGGACCATATTAAAGAAAGACTATCTACACACAGTGAGAGGGGAAACCTACCACCCACAACGTAGTATAGTGGGCAATGTCCCACCGTTGTTGCGGAACCTAGATTGAGATGAAGTAACAGATATTATATAAACTATATACACCATCATCTAGCAGCGTATATCTTATTTGCCTTATGAAAATTGCACACAAAGTGTTCAAAGGGGTGTGCATTCTGTAGTGACTAATCACACTTTTATAGTGTCTAGGTGCAGCATTCAGTGAAGGACCACGCATTTGGTAAATGAAAACAATTAAAATCATATGAACCCATTAAAACAGTATTTTAGCATAGTGTGGTGAAATGCTCACCTAAGGGCCTAATCAGTTAAGCTTCATCAGACTCCGGCGTGATAAAAAGGACACCAGCAGTTAGTGTCCTGTTGGGGTAATATGATGAAGCATGACGCCTAGCTTGCTGGGTGTGTGAGGGCTCTAGTTCTGAAAAGGGTCTTCCCCCCCTCTCATCTTGAATCACAGAACATTTCTTGCGATCCTGCATATAGAACCTAGCACACCTCTGAACTTGTGTATCCTCATGCCTTTAGGAACAGTCTTCTGGCATAGCCATGAAATGGCCGGAACTGCCTGGATAGAGTTGAGAGGCCAAACAAAGAGATGTGGCTCAACTTTCCTAAAGTATTTTAAGGCAGAGTCTGTTCACGTAGTAGGACGTATCCATCAAAAGGCATATCCATGAGGGATACCTGCACATCACCAGAAAACCTGTGGATCAGATACTAGGCTGCATCCTGACCATCTTAAATGGTTTGAGCCAAGGAGGCCCTCAAGTCTTCTGGGACCGCTGGCAAGATTCCCCCTGGTCATGTTCCACAGTGTGTGCATAGATTAGCCTAGTAGGCAAACTGCGATGATGGACCTTAAGCCTAGACTGACCAAAGAGAACATTTGTTTCCTGAATGCCTCAATCCTTTTCGATTCCCTGGCTGGGGGGGTTTGTGGGAAATTAATTAGGATTCGCCTTGCTGGTGGAAACTTGTCCCACCAATCCCTCTGGAGTAGGATGCAGCGTAAGAAAATCAGGGTTTCCAAACACTGATCTGTGGCGCCTGCCTATTCACCGGAGGACAAGAGCAAGTCTTAGAACAAGTGCCTTTTAAAGTGTCAGTTACTGCTTCTCTAAATGGGACTAAGGGCTCAGAGGAAGCAGGCCCTGGTTTCAGGACTTCAGTAAGGACATTTGTCTTAACTTCAACAGAGACCATTTGTAGGTCCAGGACGTCAGCAGCATGTCGAATTATCACGCTAAAGGAAGCACTCAAGGTGGGAGAGCAAAATCTGTGTCAGGGAAAGTATCACGCCTACTGGCCGTCTGTAAATACATGTATAAACTGTCCTCATTTTAATGCAGAGGTAAATCATCCCCATCATCACCACCAGTGCCATCTCATTGTGGTGGCAAACTCTGATCATAATCCAAACCAAAAATTATGATGAAGCCTCTGAGGTTGGCTCTGTCGTAGCAGGAATGTATTGTCTGAAGCAGACTCTACAGGAACCAGGGACAGTGGAGTAGAGTTGGAGTACAACTTTGGTCAGGGTCATGACAGATTCAGTTCAGGATCAGACATAGAAGTAGGCACTGGATCCCCCTCTGGCAATGGTGACCTCGGGACCGGTGTTGATAGAAAAGGAACTGGCTTGATTCTTGGAGCTAAAACGGAAGTTGTCACTGGACTCAGTGCAAAACCCAAGATGGGTTATTAGGACTTAGATGGTCACAAGGACGGATCTGCCAAGAGAAACCCAGCTGGAGGTCTTTGCAGATCTCCGGGGCCAAAGGAAATGGCAGAATGATCCTTAAAGGCCTCTACCTGCTGCAGCATTACTGATGGCCCTGGAAACTCAGGGTGCAACTGGGATCAACTGCAGGATCGGCTCCTCGTTGGGGATCAGGAGCAAGAATGAGTGGCACTCTGATGTGGATGGGGTGGAGTCCTGCTTTGCCTTCTTATATGTCCTCTTTGATTTGTACTTCGACTCACCGGAAGACTTCGACTGTGTTGTTGAATTGCCTCCGGAGTGGGAGCAGGTTTGCACCTTCAACATGTAATGGGAGCGGGACTTACGTCAGGTCCGTGACTGCGTCGGAAGTTCAGCCATGAACAGCTCCACTTCACTGTTCCGGATCATCTTCTGATGCATGAGGTCACACTCATTGCCCAACACTGCCTCAAGTCCAAACACCAAAGGCACACCTCAGATGTTCTGTCTTTGAAATCAATTTTTGACAGTCATGGCATTGTTCAAATTCTGTAATTCTGGTTGGGGGCACCGTTCCCTGTGTACAGGGGTATTGCTTATATGAAACTTCACTCCATCTCTTCTGGGGCAGAACAAAGCTAACGTGGAGCTGCACAGTGCCACCTAATGACACGCAGAAGCACTACTATGAAAATTGTTCGGATTCTGTCTGTTGCCTGGGGAATATTGTAAAGGTGAGGGATCTGTGGAATCTAATGGCTTAAATGCACAAATGTGAAACTAGAAAACCTGGCTTCAAACCTGGCTTCTCTGCTTGATCAAATTGTGTGATCTCAGGAGAAGATTTTATTTCATGGAGCCTCCTTTTTCTTCATTATCACATATGAGATCACCTTCAAATACGTGAGTTCAGGATGTGCGCTGTACAAAAACATCTTTTGTGTTTGATTTAATAGACTATAATGTTGCTCCATGTATTATAAGAATCTAGGCCACATACAGTCCACATTGACTACTGTCTTGCCTTTTAGTTCAGAATGCTATTGTTGTCAGGGCAGAGGGGGCATGAATGTTTCGAAGCTCATGTTCATTAAAAAACAGAAAAGCTGACTGGGGCCACGTGGGCCTTGGGGCTCTCCTTGCACCCCCATCGATTTGAGTGATATGGGTACCCGGGTGGGCTTCGGGGCTCTCCCTTTAAAAAGAAATGCCAGCTCCTGCCAGCACCCAGTATGGTTATGGTGAAGAGCGGAAGTGATGAAGTGAGTTTGAGAGCGAATGGAAAAAGAGACATTGAGAACGGGGTGACGGAGCAAAGGAGAGAAAGAGCAACAGAGAGAGGAAGAGTGACATGGAGAAAGAGAGCGAGTGGAGTAGAAACAGTCCCAGTGAGAACAAAAGGCAAAGGCGAAGAAGGACGAAAGAAGTGAGAAAGTAACAGAGGCAGAGAAAGAGAGATATAACAAATTCCTTAATGATTATCACATAGGAGAGGCTACAGCCCATTACTCCCAGTCAAACCCATAAGCACATCACAAAGACCTGAGACAAATGTATAAGACTCACTGTGAAAACAAATATAGAAAGAAAACAAAATGAAATATATCTAATAACTAAGGAGAACCTCAGCCCACAGTCAAAGATACCAAACAGAAGTGCCTTCTGGCCCAACATAGACTGCAGCCGCGGGTTGGAGACTGAGAGCGCAGCAGAGACAGACCCTGGAAAGTAAACCCAGACGGAAGTGACGCCAGATTGACCCAGAACCGGCATAACACAAAGAACTTGCCCCGCATGCATACATGCCAACATTTTAGAAGAGGGAAGTAGGAGATTTAATGAAAATTATCGGCAGAATGTCTTTCTGCCATTGACTTCAATTGAAGGAGAGACGATATCAGGCAGGAGACAGACAAAATAAAGCCTTTTTTTACTTCAAAAATCAGGAGTCTTGTGCCTGAATCAGGTCTATTGGTATGTATGCACATGTGAGGAAGCATGGGAATACTTTTCGTGGTGTACACCTGCAGGTTCTGCTCTGAGTTTATTGAGAAGCAGAAGGTCACCACTAGAGGCATGCAGATCTCTCCGCCAGACAATTGCAGTCTCAGTACATAAGTGAAGCCTTGGCAACCCTGACTGGGGTGCCCATGCAGTGCTTAATTTGTAAACAAATAAGTGCCAGGGCTCTCTTCAGGAATCCACTGCAGCTTGCACCACACATTGCCCCTGCCAGTGCTGACAATGCCTGAACAAAACAGCTACTAACCATCACACTCCAACAAGTATGACAATTCAGACTATTTCGGGCCCCCAAAGCTATAAGATTGGCTTGGGCGGCAGGTAATAGGTTAGTTAATACAATGAATACAAGTGGAACTAAACTACATAGTGGTAATGCTGAAAACCTGGTATTGGTCCATCCTACAACTAACAGCTACTCTACTATGAGACAGTTAGGCGGAGTTTTATTGGAATACACTGAGAGGGAGGGAGGGAACAAGGAAGAGAGAGAGGAACAGAGCCAGAATGAGAGTGAGGACAAAAAAGAGATTATGGAGAGAGAAAGACAGGAAGGAGGGACAGAGAGGCAAAGAATGAGGGGTAGAGACAAAGAGAAAAAAAAGAGGGCAGAAAGAGAGAGAAAAGGAAGAAAGAGTGTGAAAGAGACAGAGAGGGAAAGAGAGGGGATGAGACAGCTAGAGCAAAAAGGAAACGAGATGGAGGAGTGATAACGTAAGAGAGAGGCAGAGGAAAGAAGTACAGAGAGAGAGAGGAGATAGCAAGATAACAGAGAGTGCGAGAGAACAAGAGAAGTGAGAAAGGAAGAAAGGGAAGAAGCTAGATGGAAGAGGTAAACTTGAGAAAGATGGAGAAGGATAGAAATAGAGATGGGGAAAAGCAACCAGGAGAGAGAGAGAGGAAGATGGAAGAGGGAGGAGGCCAGAAGAGCAATCCCATAGCCCAGACTTACCCTGCCATGACAATGAAGAAGTCCAGGCGGTTCCAGGTGTCCCCCAGATAGCACTTCTTTCCAAAGACCCCGAGCGCCATCATCTTCACCACCATTTCCATGGCAAAGAAGATGTAGATGAAGTCATCGAAAACCTGGGGTTGCCAGATGAGGAAAACCAAAACAATGAGTAGTAATAATCAGGAACATAATTTAGAAAAGGGTTAGTACCATCAATAACAATTTCAGAGTATTATTGCATGCTGCAGAGAGTTATATCAGTCATTCATGGCCCTGTCCTAATTTATAGGCCAGCGCCATAGGAAGGGGCACATAACGCAGGAGAGGGTCTTTAATAACTGGTATAGTATATGTTCTGTAAATCTATTAGAACATTCCGCCACTGAGAATAGGAAGTTTATAGAGGAGAAATAGAAAGACAAACACTGGAATGTTGAAATGGGACTTTACCACACATTACTGGACTGCTGCCCCTTTATGGTTTTCAGTGCAGACCCTAACATCCCAGTGTTCTAATGATACTCATAATAGCATTTTAAATAATATTACCACTTATTATTAGATCGCTGGAATGTTGGAGCATCATTGAAGGAAAAGGAGTGGTAGTGGGATAGTAATGGCGGTATATACTTCTGCTCCAACTTTCAATGTTTTTGTTTGTGTTTCTCTCTGTTTAATTTAGAGCACTCTACCATCACTGGGTGTAATGTTTAAATAGCCCTTCATTCTGGGCTACACAGGTCTTTAAAGCCCCCTCTGTCTTTACAAGCCCTTCTCCATGGCTGTGGCCTACAAATTCCCTAAAGGGCTTTTAACAACCGTTAGAGCCTCTGGCAGAGGGCTATAATGCTTTATATCGATATAACAACAATGCCATCTTTAATGATAAAAGTTATACGAATAATGTTCAAAAGAAGCTAGAAAGAAAGTGAGAGGAACATTAAGACTGGGAAAGAGAAAAAAAAGAAAGGTTGAAGAAATACAAAATAGAGGTATGTGTTGGACAAAGGAGAGAGGGGGGTTGACAATGGAAAAAGGACAAGAGAGGGAAGAAGGCAGAGGCAGGACGAGGCGAAACAATAAAACAGCCAAATGAAGTGGAAAAGGAGACAGAGTAAGAGACTAAAGGAAAAGATTGGAAGAAGAAAAAGAAAGGAAGAGGGATAAATACTCAGAAGTGTACGAGGAAAAGAAAGTGGGGTAGGGAAACAAGTGAACAGGGAGCTGCAAGAAGAAAATGGAGATGTAATTAACAAAAGAGGAGTTGGAGAAAGCAAGAGAGACAGAGTGTTGAAGGCCCAGAGATCATTGGGCTTATGGAGAAAGTTGGAAGGTGAAAGTAAATTGAGAGACAGAGACTAAAGAAAAGAGTAATCGAAGAAAAGAAGGAGAAAATAGAAGAGCAGGACAAAGGGAGCTGCTGATGGATAAGGAATAAAGTTTGAGGGTAGATTGGAAGTATGAGAAAGGGAGAATGAAAGAAAATGAGACAGCGGGAGACAAAACAAGAGAAAGGTGGAGATGAGAAAAGAAGAGGAAGGGAGAGGGAGAGCGATAAGGGAAGAGAAAGTGATACAGGAAGACATTAAAAAAAAAATGGACAGGTGGATGGATCAGCACCCACCACAGGCAGCAGAAGATGATGCCATTACATGCAGGATTTGGCAGTGGTCGGTGGATCAGTACCCACCACTGCCAGCAGAAGGCGCTATCCGTACCTGCAAGATCTGGCAGCGGTCAGTGGAGCAGTCTACGTCCTCACAGGGCTGGAACATCCCCAAGGTGACACAGTTGAGCAGGATGACGAGCATGCTGACACACTCGAACCAAGTGCGAGGGCCGGAGTTAAGGAAAACCAGAGGCAGTCCAAGGCAACGTCAATTACTAACTACCCCATCAGTTTTCATCCACCTCCATCACAACCACTGGCAAACACAGACACTATTCCCTTTATCTCACCTTCATGACAACTGCTGCAGGCGCCACCCCTTTGCCCCTTGCTAATAACATAATCAACGTCACATATACATCATTACTAGTTGATCATCATAAAGGCCAGAAATATGGCATTGCTAAGGACCTACTGAAGGTCATGCAAACATCAACACTGGCAAAATTACATACAGCACCACCAATAGCATCATTGGGTTACATTACATATATGATATACTCATGTCATCATTGAACTCATGCGCATGACATTGCCAATGACATCACGTAATACATCAATGGCATCATTAAACGTTCTCATGACATCCCCACTGATGACATCAATGAGATCGCATGAAACATCAGAAAATACGTCTTCGGGTCACTAACACCATGAATGACATAATTACTGAGACCACTTACAAAATAACTTATGATAGCATTATTGAGGTCATTGTGACCTATCACAACGCCAAAGGCGTCATCCAGGTCACACTTATGTTACATAAGTGATAGAGATATACCATCATCAATGTCATCATTAGCGTCAAGGCCAATGACATCACATGCACGTAACTAAGAAACTAATACAATTGTCTTTTCTCCTGGTGTGGAATAATCCATAGTTTTTTACTGGATTCCAATTCTTACCTGCTGAATACCTCCTGATTATATTAATTATATTAAGAACTTTTTTGTTAAATTCTTGTACAGAGTTTATGAAGAATATGGGTATTATTAATGCCCTTCTTGTAGAAAGTCTCATTCCACTGAAGATCGGTCAGGCAACTTTTTATCAATTATCTGAATTTCTAATAATCATTTTTCACTGGATTTGTTAATGCCATAGTTTTATAGGTATGTACGTCTTTTTAAAAACCGGATAATGAAGTTATGATCTTGCATACTTTTGTTAGCACTCACTTTCAATTTCTACGGAAATTCCGTTGTGCTAAAAGCTGTTACTTTGCTGGAAAAATGCTTCTTATTAAGATCTTTTGCACGATTTGTTCCTCGAAAATGTAGCTTTTATACAAATTATTTATATATTGACATCAATCCACCCCCAACAGCCTTGATTGATACACCGATTTACAATCAATTTCTTGGGTATTCGCTTCGGAGTTAATTTTCACCTGTAAAGGTCTTTCCTTAAGAAGAAGGTTTAGGAAAGTGTTAGAATTTTCCACGCGACCAAATCTAGTGTAAGATCACATGATGGTATGTTTAAGGGTAGGGATCTCTGCAAAACACATCCAAGTATGTGGATCTTTACATACCTTTTCGAGGTACTTTTATACCCTGCACATGGTCTGATATGTTCTCTTGTGAAGGAGACATTATGTTGGTAAATCTGTTGTCATTGTGTCAATGGGGACTGAACACACCCAGAATTGGTAGGATTATCGGCACTGGGGTGTCACCGTGTGGAACAATATTTCACCCACGGTGTAACAGGAAGTTTAAAAGTGCAAATGCAATTCTGCGTGACATATTATATGCATGACTGTGCACACATTAATTTCCGCTTCAGAAAATATTTACATAGGTGAATACTCCTAGGAAGCTGTGTCCAACACTGTTTCCCAGGAGTATGTTGATATTGCATTAGTGGTGAGGAATGCAGGCTCTGTAGCAGGATAGCGCACTAGATCATCACAGCACACTATGCAATGGTAGAAACATTTGTGAGTTTGGTGTTATGCCGGGCTCCCCACAGTGCCATGATATCCCTGTGATGCACTACCAGCCAGGATGAATGCTGATGGTCGGGCTCGCTCACGGAGCACTGGGCATTTGCGTCCGCCATCTTGGCTAGCTCGGCCATGCCCCCCAGAGCAGTCACTTCCATGCCTGCTTTGCAGAGTTTTTGTATTGTAGGGTCATGGTCAACCATGTCTAAAGCAGCTGAGAGGTCCAAGAGAAGCAGTGCAGCAACCTTGTTCTGGTGAATTGTGTTCTTAAGGTCATTCCAGATGGCAATGAGGGCAGGTTCTGTGTCTCTTCATGGACAGAATCCTGTTTGGAAGTCTGAAAGTATGGAATTATCTTCAATGAATTGTGACATCTGGGCGAATGCTGCTCTTTCTATCAGTTTGTTCAGCAAAGGTCCATTTGTAATCGGTCTGTAGTTGTCAAAGGTTAATCAGGTCCAGATTTGTTTTCTATAGTAATGGGGGTATGTATGCCTTTTTTAGATCCTCTGGATATATTCCTGTACTTAATACATTCTTGATGGTTCTTCTTACTGGTATGGCAGCCGAGGTAGTTAGAAGAATTTTCTTGAAGGTTTGTGGTGGACATGGGTTAGAAGGGCTGCAGACAGGGCTGCTTGCTTTGACCATGTCCAGAAATTAGGCTGCAAAAAGGAGTCACACAATGTTGTGAGACCAAGGGTAACAACTCCATGCCCCACAGCAATGAACTGTAAGCCCATGCCCCCAACTCGGTGTGAATGACACGGCAGAATGAAGATTATAAACTGTCACCTCAGTGCTGCCCCAGAAAGAAATTGACGGATAATATATCTGTCATTGGAAGTAATTTTGGGATGTGTGCTGTAGTCCTGCCCCATCCTCCAAACAGATACCCTCGCCCAACCATCAATTAAGGGACTGGGTTGGTGGGAAATTGCGACTCCGTGTAGTGTCATTCCCACTGCACCAAGACTAGCTCCTGCCATTGCAAAGGTTGCAAAAAGAGGGGGATAGCAAGATGGCCTCATTCTAAACCTCCCTCCAACAATTACGATTGCGGGAGTGGCCCCTTGTGAAAATGGCACCCACCACTTCTACCCACACATTACGCAATAGTTCTCATGATGCAGGAGGGCTGAAGACTGCCTGATGCGGCATCCACAGTCTCTCCCCTACCTGTGCCAAGAACTTGCAAGAACAGTCAGTGTACGGCCTTAGAGCCTCGAATGCCTCTCAGCCTAACAACGCGCATGTGTATTCTTTGAGCTACTAGCTTAAAAGCCAATGTCGACCCGGAAAACGCTTGCATAGACAAAGTGGTACGCTGTGATCCAATTGACGCCAAGTGATCGATGCAAGTCGCCATTGATTACACATTTTGTCTTCAAAGACTCAGATTATACCTCAAACCCAAGTGATTGGATCCTCTTCAAGGACTTCGTAGTGGCGCGTAAATTTGCACACGATTTCGATCTGTGTGCCATCCGTCCTCTTTGAAGTCAATTACTCTTATAGTGAATTTAAAAGGAAATCAATTACGTGATTAAACTTTCAGTTTCTTATAGATTGAATAAGACAACCACGGAAGTCTCTTTGGGTGGGTTGGTCTGACTTTGTAAGCGATTGGATGGGAGTGGGACGAGAGCTGTGACAACGTGGGAGGAGAAGGCGCAAATTAGAGGAAGGATGTGGGGAAGGTGAATGAGTGAAAGAGATAAAATATCGAATGTTATGTTTAGGAAGTAAAGCACAACATCCAGACAAATTAAGTGATCTTTAAAATGTAGAATGTAAAATTACAGAACACATTGAGAAACCATCTTGCAAAAAAATATATATATATTTGGTATTAAAACTGTTAGGTCGGAATATGCAAAGAAACAAAGAAAACAAGCATTGGCAAAGCCAAAAGATTAGCTGTTGACTGCCAGGCTCATTTGTTTTGTAAAACTATATTGTTGGGGGAGCTGCTGGGCCATTGTCAAAATAAAAATTAATATGGCTGACAGCTAAAATCTTTTTTGATTTAAAAAAGTACATATTGCCATAGTAGTCCCTGATATGGCAGGTAACTATATTGGGTGTTGATGTGCTCTATGTGAAAATGCTCAATGCCATCACTCAAAAAAAAGCTAGACAATGGCTAAAGTAGGCTGACTCACTCCCATGCTTTGAGCTGTAATGGGTGAAAGAAAAATGTGAAAGACACAATAACAGACCAATGGTTGAAAAGCCTATATGCAAGTACATTATACATATAATTTAGTAATATCAAAAGATCTTGAATTATGCCAAACGTAATAAGCATGGGCTATGTCACTAGATATGACCATGGTCATATGCCTTTTTGCTTTCTCAATGCTTGTAGGAAGCTGGGTTTCTGTTTCAGTAACCCCCCCACCTTTTGCCAGACTAGTGATGCACTGTGACTTGATGTGCCCTGTGTCCCTGCCAATCAGGTTCCCAGGGCCCGTGTTCGTGCCCAAAAATGTACCTTGTACCCCCAATTGGCACCTCTCTGGCCACATGTCAGTCCTGTGTAAAAGGTACCATGGGTACCAAGGGCACTGTTGCCAGGGAAGTCCTAAAAGGGCTGCAGCACTTATTATGCCACCTTTAGAGGCCCTGTACCTTAACACACACACACACACACACACTGCCGTTGCAGACTGCATGTTTTGGTGCAGAACAAAGTGAAGTTGATATGGCACACATACCTCTATGCCATGCTTACAACCCACTGCTCTGGCATAGGTCAGCCACCCCTCTAGCTGGGTGCACTATACTAGTGGTGAGGGTACAGGTGCATGAGACCTGTACCCCTACATTGTAAGTGCAGTAATACCATTAAGAGTGTATGGTGCTGGGAGTTTGTCATTACGAACTCCACAGCACCATAATGGCTTTACTGAAAACTGGAAAGTTTGGCATCAAAGTTCTCAGCACATTAAACCCACACTGAAGCCAGTGTGGGATTTAATGAAAAATGCACTCAGAGGCCATCTTAGAGATGCCCCCTGAAAAACGACCAGCCTCTGGTGGGTTCCCTGACTGGTACACACAAGCCTGCCACCACAAGACATGTTTCTGGACCCCTGGGGTGGGAGTCTTTGCTTCCTGAGCCCAGAAACAAAGCCTTTCCTGGGCGGAGGTGGTCACACCTCCCCCATTCCAGAAAGAGCCATCTGTGGCAGGGGAGCTTCAAAGGCCTGGCAGCCTTTGGAACGCAACCTCCAGCCTCTCCTGCAATCAGGAGCAGGTCCCCTTCCTGTCTGCCCTCACTTTTGGTGAGAAGACAGGCGGGAAAAATTAGCACAGCCCAGAAGGTGTGCCCACCTCTGACAACCCCACCCCTCAGGTGGGGGAGGCGAGGTGAAGCCCACTCTTCAGTGCCTGCCATCTTGCAGATGGCAGGCACTCTCCAATCAGGATTAGGGATTGTGCCCACTCCCCCATGTGGGGTAAGCAGACCAAGGGTGTAGTCACCCTAAGGTCAGTAGCCCACTGGCTACTGACCTTGAGACCCCTAAAACGCCCCCTAAAGACAGTATATAGGGGGCAGCCCTGAACCAAGAAGACAGATTCCCACAACCTAAGAAGAAGGACAAAAGAAGATGCCCAGCAGAGGAGACTGCAGAGAAGAACTGACTTGGCCCCTGCCCTACCGGCCCTCTTATAGTTTCCAGAGATCCTGCGCCAAAAGTCACCTTGTCCTGCAGCCAGCGACCTCCAGAACCCTGGGAGGACTGATTGCCTTCAACAAAGACCGGATCTCCTGTGAACAGCAGCTCTGTTCAAAAGAAACTCCAAAGACAGACTCTGACCCTACTGAGGACAAAGAAACCCGACGCCTGGAACCACCACTGCACCCGATGCCTACGGCCCGAATCTGGGTGGCCCACCGGTACCAGTGAGGTCCCCCAGCGCTCCAGACTCCAAGTCCACCATGGGTTAACCCCTCCAGGACTCCCGGACGTCACCTTCAGCCTCTGCACGGAGACCCCACTCCAACAGCGAGTGGCCCGGTAAGGTGAAATCCAATCTCAAAAGACACCCCTGCATCCAGCCGCCCTGTCACATGGAGAAGAGAGCCCGATGTACACCTACATCCCTGAGCCCTCCAACTTAACTGTCCAGCTGTCGGTTCCTCTTGGAAGTCTTCCTGGACCGAGCCGGTAGCCAAAATCCCAAACCGGCAACTCCCATTGAAAACAACAAGGTACCCAACACCAAAACAGCACCTAGCACCAATCCTCCCCTGCACTGCTGCGGGTGCACCTTTGTGCTAACTCGGATCCCCCTTTGCCCTGAGCCTAACACCAGGAGCTTTGCTTCCATAACCTTATGGCCTACTCGTGAGCAGCCACGAACCGGAGGCCCCCTATCCCCCATTTGATAACACTGGGCCTCAGCACTCTGCAGCCAGCCGCCCTAGTGCCGCTGAGGGTGTTTCAAGGGTGCATCCTTTTTTAGGTCTTGCCTACGCAGTGCGCATTCACTGCATAGGAGACCTTTAGCCGTCGTGCAGCTCTTTTTACAAAGCACATACTCGTGCTTGTGACGGCTTGAGGGAGTGCGCACAAGCACGAGTATGTGCTTTGGCAGCCACGCGCCACAAGCATGAGTATGTGCTTTGTAAAAAGAGCAGACTCCCGCGACACCGCGCACGGCTTTCCGTCATGGTTCATTAAGCGCTCGCGGCACGTACAGCCGGTGGCTGTAACACCTCCTGCTGCTTGACCAGACCATCCAGTATCGCTGGCACCACCTCGGTGATGCAAATACAAAAAATCTTCCCTCTTTCCATAAAACACATAAACTATTCTAAGCACTTTTTCACTCAGTGTAGCTTTAACTCTTTCACTCTTAAACCGACACACACTTAAATGAAACCACTTTTTATCATTCTCCGTTTCACGCACTTTCTTGCACTTATATAAACGTCCTCTCTTGCACAGACGTTCACACATACTGTATCAAAATCAGACAGACATGCACCACTCCTGCGGCATGCTGTGTACGCTCACAACCTTCCAAAATTTAAGCCTGGCACTGATGACCACAAACAGTATCCCATTCCACAGAACACATTTCTGACAGCATGCGACTCGTTTGTATACTACAAACCTGCGATGCGCCTATCCCGCCTTGCTCTGCTGGTGGGTGGGCTCCTCTCTGAACCACCATGATGGAGAGAGGCGACAGAACTTCATCCAGGCGAGCTCCTGTTCCAGTGGCAGATGGACGTGGATTCTTTTCACTGCAGAATACATGCTTTAGTCTTCACAGCGCTGATGCTGTGATTTAAGTGTGCCTGAGATTTATTGCAAGCTTCTTTCACAGATCTGTCCGGACAATAGAGGGAGTTGCCTGCACTGCTCCCAGAGCTTCCCATTATTGCACAGACCGCACGCACCCACGAGGGACTATGTATTTGTGTGGGTCGACTTGGCCATTTATGACACTGGGCATTTCCTGGAGTCTGGAGCCATCGGAGGCCGGGTTTTGGCAGTTGAGGGCCACTGTCTTCAGTTCCCCAGTGTTTATGGCAGCAGCACAGCAGGTAAAAACAAGCATTTGCAATGCAATAGGTCTCGCATTTGCACGAGTTTAAGCTATTGGCATTGTAAATGACAATGCCTTATATTTATGTTTTAAAAACCAATACATAAATAAAAGACATTGTCATTTACAATGCCAATAGCTCAAACTCGCATAAATGCGAGACCTAGTGCATTGCAAATGCTTGTTTTAAACAGTTTTTATTAACAAAAGCATAACCAGTACATTGAAAGTCGAAAATCAGAGATGCATGGGCAATTGCATGACATTGCGATAGTGCAGCTACAGTAAAATAGAAGGGTAATGACACAAGTAGGGTTACAATCAATTTGGTCTTTTCAGGGCCACATTCAGTGTTGATCACAATGACAATCTGGAGCAAGGACGGATGATAGAGAATAAGAGTAAGAAATGAACAAGGGGGAGGAGGAGGTCCTCTAATTTCTCTCTTTTCCCGGGTCTCGTCTTGTTGAGTTGTGTACCTCTTCCTCCTCCTCCACCTCTAGCTTGTAATGTTTTAACCATGGGGCCCAGATTTTACGGAATTTTGAGGGGCATCCTCTCGCCTGGTATGGCACTTTTTCTGCCACCATGTAGAGATCCATATGGGCCTTCCATCAAGAGTGCATCCTTGAACCTGGGGGGACCCTGGTTCTAACCCCAGAATACAAACTCCCACAAATACGTACTTACCTGCAACCCTTTATCTTCATTTCCTCCGATAGGATTGCAATGACTGATTTTTAAAAAAAATACTTTTTATTAAACATTCATCAACATCTGAAATATAATACAGAGGAATCAAGTACAGTACATTCAGAGGAAAAGCATTTAACACCTTTCTATGCAAGAGCGTCATGGGTGTAGACTATGGGGTGGAGGGATCGTCTGTGTCAATGTTAAGCGGGGGGTTGCAGATATGGCCACGATAGGAGTTCCAGGGGTCCCATATTTTGGACCACTTCCTGGGGCATCCTCGGGCAGTATAAACTGTATTTTCCCTATACATGCACCAGTCAAGGTCTTCTTTCCAGACCTCTACTGTTGGTGGGAGCGCCGCCCTCCACAGTTGTGCAATGTTCCTCTTTGCCGGCATAAGTCCTAGTGTGGCCCATTGTGTGTGGTGGTTATTCAAGTCTGTGGGTTCCCATATGTTTAAGAGGCATCTTCGTGCATCGGGATGAATGACAATAGCGAGCACAGCGCTGAGTACTTCGTGGATGTTGCGCCAGTATGCCTGTATGTACTCACTCTCCCATAGGATGTGCAGAAATGTTCCTTCCTGGCCACATTGTGTCCTCCAATCTCCTCTGTCAGCCCTACCCATGCATACTAGAGTAGGCCCTGTGATGTATACCCTATGGAGAATTTTGAGTTGAACTAGTCGGAGTCTGGCCGAAATTGCTATTACTCTTGGTGAGGACTCCGCTTCTTGCCAGTCTTCGTCATCTAACTCAATACCATCCCTCACCCATTTCTCACGCAGCGGCCCAAGGGGGTCTGCCATATTGTTGATCAGTTTTTTATAAGTCAGTGATATGGTTTTCTCAGGCAGGTACCCATCCAACAATCTATATTCCAGCGGAGAGGGTTCTGGAGGGGAGGAGCCATCTGGGAAGTGGGATTTTAGTGTGTGTCGGATTTGCGCGTCACGAAAGTGCTCTGTGGCGGCCATTTCGTGCTGTTGCTGCAAAGAAGCACAGGATTTCACTTCACCCATGTCCCACATGTCTCTGACCTGTGAAATCCCAATAAGGTCCCATTTATCGAATCCCTTTGATTTCCATAGGTCGCCTAATTGTTCAGAGTCCCACAATGGGGTTGCTAGAGTCAGCTTTCGCTCCCAGCCCAGGGTTTTATTTGCGGCGTGCCAGACTCGAACCGAGTGGTCAATTGGTCCAGTCAAGGGGTACCGTTTGGGTTTGGAATAAAGTGCCCTATTGTAATTCTCTCTCGGCAGGATCCATTTATCCATAGTATACCTGGGATCATCAGGTCGACCATAGGTGCCCTGATTGATAGCTGCAAGGTGGCCCGCCCAGTTATATCGTTTAATATCGGAGAGGCTAATCCCCCCATCATACCAATTGAGTGTGAGCTTGGTCAATGCTTTGCGGGGTTTCCCGTCCCACAACAGATCTCTCTGCAGGCCTTTGAACTCTCTGAAATACTGTGCCGGGACAGGGTCCAAGGTGTTCTGCAAGGCGTAGAGGAAACGGGGCAGCGACATCATCTTGAAGAGGGCCGCCTTGCCCAGTAACGAGAGTGGGAGAGTTTTCCAGTTGGCTATGTCACTTTTAAGCCTCTGCAGTGGTGGGAGAAGGTTTTGAGTATAGAAGAGTTTGGAGTCTAACGTAATATAGATACCCAGGTACTTGAAGCCCACCTTGTTGATTTGGATTGGGCAGCCAATCGGAGGGGAGGGTGGTTCGCCTTTGAGGACATATTGGAGGGATTTAGTCTAGATGATGGAGAATCCAGAATACCTACCAAAGATTGCCATAATGTCTAAGACACACACCATTGACGTCCTGGGGGAGGCCAGGAATAGAAGGATGTCACCAGCATACAGGGGATACGGTCCTCCCACATAGGAGACCAGCGCAGACCTCGTATTTCTGGATCTTGACGAATCCATGCCACGAGTGGTTCGAGGGTGAGGGCGAACAAGAGGGCGGAGAGGGGGCATCCCTGTCGGGTACCTCAACTTAAAGTGAATCTGTCTGATTTTTTGTTATTGACTACGACCTGAGCTTGGGGCTCCGAATATAGAATCCGCACCCACTGGATAAATTCTGGGCGGAATCCCAGCTTTGCAAGAACAGCAAAAAGGTAGGGCCATTCAATGGTGTCAAATGCCATGGTTGCATCCAATGTTACAACCACGGCGTCCTCTTGGATGGTATCTACTCTCCCTAGCACTCCATGCAGTCTGCGCAAGTTCTGCGCCGTATTGCCGTGTGGCATAAAATCCGATTGGTCAGGATGGAATAGGCCTCCAATTATTTTGACCAGACGGTTCGCTAGGAGTTTGGCCAGGATTTTGGGTTCTGCGTTTAGTAATGAGATCGGTCTGTACAAGGCACAGTCGGTTTTGAGTTTACCCTCCTTATGAATAGTGACTAATGTGGCTATTCTCTGATCTTGCGGCTGAGTCCCCAACTCTTTGCTCTCTTCGAACATGGCCTTTAGATACGGGGCTATTTTGTCGGGTTTCTGTTTGTAGAGATCAATGGGTAGACCATTTGGGCCTATAGCCTTGCCGGAGCGCAGTGATCTAATAGCTTGCGCTATTTTGTCATTAGTTAATGCACTGTCTAAGAAGTGCCGGTCTTCCTCCAACAAGATTGGGGGCGCAATGTCACGTAGTAATTCATGGGAATCCTCTTCTGTGTATGATGCACTAGTAGTATATACTGCCTTGTAGTGGGTGGCAAAGTGATTTGCGATTTCTTGAGGGTCGGTGGTAATTATGTTGTCTGTACCTACTAGTGTCGGTACCAAACGACTCGCCCATTCCTTCTTGTCGAACCAGGCGATTAGTTTCCCTGCTTTGTCACCTAGGTCATATATTCTACCCAACTTATTGACTGCTTTTCTTGAAAACTGTTCCAAGTGTGGAGTTGGTTTGTATGAAATGTATTAACAGTGAATTACTTACTTTTTGTCTAAGAAATGTCTCAGTGTTATATCTAGGCATATCACACTGATTAGCTAAAGTAACTCAAAAAAGTTATCTAAAAAGTAATATGCACAGTAATCTGTAAAGTAACTAAAAAGTAATTTCGGACTTTTGACTTACCTGTTATTCAACCAACTGCATTTGAACCTGCATTTAACTGTAAATCACTGCATAAGATTTTGCAAAGTATTATTTCACTTACCTGCACCAGGCCTGCATGGTTCTAGAAATAAAATAACTAAATAATATTTTTGATACAAAGAAATTGTTCTGAGTTCAGTCTTTGAGTGTGTGACATTATTTTCTGCCTGGGTGTGTACAACAAATGCTTAACACTACCCTCTGATAAAGCCTTACTGCTTGCCCACACTACCACAAATAGAAAGTAAAGTGCTGTCTACTTTTACCTCTGCCTACCTTTGGGTTTCCACTAGACTCTGTGCACACTATACCTCATTTTGGTCTAGTATATAAAGAGCCAGCTTCCTACAATGCTTGTTTTGTCAGGGTTTTTGTAAAATGTTACTGTTGGGTGAACCACCAAGCCTTCAGAAATATATGAAAAGGACTTTGGGCCTTATTACAAGTACGGCGCTCCATAAGACCGCCGTATTCGGGGTGACGGTCTGACCACCACCACACTGCGAGCTCGTCTGCAGTATTACATGTGGTGGTCGGACCTTTGCATCTGTCGGGGATCCAGGATCACACAGTGGTCAGGGAGCTGCAACATACTGGGGGTGCCGCTGCGGCACTGCCGAGCATATTAACAGTTAACTGTCCGCCACCCCTTTCATGGTGGTGAGCCCGCCATGAAAATGGTGGCGGAGAGGCAACAAATGGGTTCCTCCTGGGTCTGGGGGTGCACGCGGACGGGGCGGTGGGACCCTATGCTGCATGCTGTAGTGGACATAAGAATAATTTAATTGAATCAACAACAGACCATGAAGGAATAGGCCTGGTTGAAAGCCCGAAATAGGTAAGTAGATGTTAAATATATAATTTTTGTATAATTGAAAGGTCTTTGCTAAACTCAGATATAATCAAGATGACTCAAAAAGAGTGTATCTATTTTTAATAGTGTAAAAGAATGTCCAAAAACTCAGAAAGGAGGACAACACTAATAGACTCGGTTGAATGTTTTAGAACACTGCCAAAAACTCCCAACAACTCCTGAAATATAAGTAATTGTGCTGGTGTGGAAATTTAGCGTGCAAACTGAACATTATCTGCGCCATCTTGCCTCTCCCCAGCGCCACGCACAGCGAATGCACGGCCGCCATTTTAGGCACCCCACTCTCTCCCTGCTCACTCTCGACCGCCAGCGCTTTCCCTTGGCGCTGCAAGCATCCCCCGCGCGCTGGCCACCCCCGCTCTCTCATACAGGCCATAAACCCTCTCCTTCTGCGCGACCCTGCTACGGAACCACTTCCAACCGACAACCCATACATGGTCATGCCTCTCCTTTGATAACCCCCCTTCCTCTGCGCCCCATTGTCTGAACTAGTCCCAGGCCATCACCTAGCCCTGCGGATGCAGTTTATTGCCCCTACTGTAAGGGAAACACCCCACATCAAAGGGATTACAGTAGATCAAAGCCCCTACCCCCTGAGACCCGGCCGGTTGCACACACCCCCGGGAATTAGCGGAATTCCCTGCTGCGCGATAGCCATCTCCCACTGCGGGTAGGGTGGGAACCTCTACTGTAACCATGTGTGGGAGCGGATCTGAGCCGGGGCTTCAGGGGATATTTCCCCGCACATCAAGGGACTCTCAAGAATGTACTATGTGTAATAAAGCAATAAACCGGTGTATAAGAGACCAGGTCTCAGAGCTGCGGTTAGAGCACCTCGTGACGATACCTTGCTGTCTGATCTGATGTGTTCTGCTCCGACGGAATAAAACTTTGTTTCCTGCCTTCCAGTCTCCGGCGCCTGCCTCTTTTATTGGTAAATTATCGAGTGGTATGAGAGGCGATTACCGCCGGGCAAATACTTGAAAGATTATCAACTGAAACTGCCGCTACCATTTAACAATTGGCGTCCCAAACGTGGGGCCCATCAGCGACACGTGGATCCAGTGGGAGAGGTCCCGACGACAGAGTGAACGACTGCAACGATCGGGAGAGCTCCTGCCCAATAGACCCTCGTCTGGCAGCCGATCATCCGAACTTCACTGGTTCCGAGCAGACCTCTCTCGAGTGATCTACGGTCCTGACTGGGAACCATCAGGAGTGCCGCGGCAAATACGGAGAATAGAGGACGATCGGGCGCTGGAGGCGGAAGACGAGAAACTGTCCACGCGGTCCGGGTAAGGTCGTGAAATACGACAAAAGTGCGAAATAATTGATTGATTGTTTGAATACTAGTATTGCTCATTGATTGTGCTCATTGATTGTTCTCTTTGAGATATTCGCTGTCTACAAACGGGGAGGAGTAGAAATACTCTCTCTCTCTCCCTTTGCAGATGGTGAAGGGTAGGTAACGCAGACTTTTGTCCCCGTTGAAACCCGTCGTGCCTATCTTTATCTCCCCATTGATTGATTGTCCGAACATTGATTGTTTTGAAGAATAGTGCTTTTGAGAGATTCTCTGTTTGCAAATAACGTAGAATAGGAATATTCTGTCTAGTCTTTGCAAATAGTGAAGGGTAGGTAACGCAGACTTTTGTCCCCGTTGAAACCCGTCGTGCCTATCTTTATCTCCCCATTGATTGATTGATTGATTGTCCGAACACTAGTTGTTCGATATTGGTTCTTTGGAGGTATTCTCTGCTTACAAATAACGAAGAATAGAGATATTCTGTCTAGTCTTTGCAAGCAGTGAAAAGATAGGTAGTGCTGACTTTTGTCCCCGTTGAAACCCGTCATGCCTATCTTCTCCCCACTGATTGGTAGTTGGTTCTGCCCGGACCGCTTATTAGAGGTGAACCATCCGGCTCCACTGGAAGGCACCCCTAATAAGGACATGTTCACTAAATATGGACTAGTCGCCGTAGCTTATAGCAAGCTGTGGCATAAATATACCAAGAAGGACCCCGAAAGTCAGTGGCCACTGATGGGATCCTTCGACGACCATAAGATAGAAGCGCTAGAAATAGCTCTGCGTAGCAATAAGACGACGCCTACTATGCTTGACAGTATCGGCATGTGGCGCAAAGAAGCAACGCAACGGAAAAAGAGGGAAGAAGTAAAAGCAGAAAAGGAATTACGAAAGGCAGCTCACCTTGCCGCTAAAAAGTTAGAAGAAGACATAAAAGAGAGAAGGGAAACTAAACTAAGACAGGAGCCCGAAACCTCAGGCCAGTACGCTGTTAGGACCCCTTCTTTGCTCTACCCTGAGTTGTCCTCCAAGCAGCGAACGAATGACGAATTACTGTTAGGTCCCCCGATCATTTACATGCCCCCTCCGTATGCACCCTCCCAATCAATAGTACAACACCCACAACCCCCGAACACGAGCGAAAGCAGTACAAGGGCCTCGGCCCTCACGGCCTCCGCGCCGGCTGAACCTCTTGTGCCGAACCCAACGTCGACTACAACGCTAGACGACCATGAGATAGGAAAGAAAGAGTCCACCAGAATGAATCGATTAACTAAGGATGAAAGATCAGGAATCGATAGAATAGTAGGGACGCTGGTGGAGCGAAAAGAAAGTGAGGAGTATATAACAGACGTGTATAGCTCGTATGCCGACAGCCGCAGACGACACTTCGTCGTACGGCTCTGTTATCACGCCCTGAATGCATATGAGGACAGATACCACGATAAAGGTCCCGAAGGCTTAGCGGCCCTATATAGGAAGGTAGACATTGGGGAAGAAGGAGAGGGCGATGTAACGAACCTCTTCACTCGTACACTCGAGGTCTACCGACACCTCAAAGAACATGGACAGACCACCAAAACAGAAACCCCCATAGCAACTAAGCCCCAGGGAGGAAGGACCGATGCCATGATGCCCATTAAAGAAGCTGCCCCCTACTGGGTCCCCCCACGGGGTCAGGGAAAACACGACGACATCAACCACCAAGATGCGAAGGGAAGGGTTGTATATAACTGGGTCTACCAGCCGTGGGACCGGCAAGATATTTTGACCTTTAGAAAGACTCTACCCGACTTGAGAAAGAACCCGACCGCCTTCTACACTGAATTGGGTACAGCCTTAGGCTCAACGATAATGACGTTGGCAGATATCGACTTGTTCTTTGGGCTATGCCTGCCGGCTGATGTGTGGAAACAAATCCGGAAAGTTGACCACGCCGAGCCGTTCGGATATACCTGGGTACAACTCGATACCATAGACAAGCAGCGAGAACCTGGACAGAAACCCCCGAAAGCCATCTTAGAGCTCCCAGACAAGATTGTACAAAAGCTGAAGACTCTAATCCCAGAAAGAAAGGTAGACTGGTCGATAGTGACGGCTTGCCGCCAGAAACCCCAGGAGGATGTGTCTGAATACTTCTCCCGATTCGAGACTGTGTTTTCCGATTACAGTGGCCAAGACATGACCACCGCAACCGGACACCACCTCTTTGTCCAGAATTATGTAAAGGGTCTGTCTCAAGAAGTCTCCCAGAAGCTACAGACCAGCGAGAGTAGTTGGGCAGCCTCCAAACCCGCAGCAATTCTCCAGATGGCCCAATACTACGAAAATCAGAAGAACGAGAACGATAGGGCGTCAGAGAAGAAGAAAAAGGAATTAAAGGAGAGGGTGATGATAGCACAGTTGCAAGGGGTGACCATAGGAAGGGAACCCCCAAAAGAGAATTACCAACCAACCGCCCCCAGAAAGCTACCCCCTAGAGACCATACACCTACACCCTACAACGGACGGAGAGACCTAGATGGAAATCAATGTGCGTTCTGTAGAGGGTTCGGACACTGGAAATCCCAGTGCCCGGTCCTTCTGGAAATAAACAAGAATAGGGACCCCAGAGACACAGCATATGACCCCAGAAATAGAGGACAGGGACGAGGGCACACGAACAACACCATCAACGATAGGCCAGGCAGACCAAACACCTTTGATCGCCCCCGCCAAAACCAGTGTCAACAGTCCGACTATGAGAGCACTCATGACTTCACATAGGACCGCCAGGGGCAAGGGAGGGATCCAGTCGAACTCCGTGTTGACCAGCAAGGTCCTTACGTCACCGCTAAGGTCTTGGGCACAAAATCTCCATTCCTGGTAGATACTGGGGCGACACGTAGTGCGTTATCTAAACGACTGATTCCTAGGGCACCCTTGTCTGGCTCACACGTAACCTCAATAGGCTTTGACGGAACGCCCTCCACTAACCCCTTATCAGCACCAATCTCCTTTGACTTAGAAGATAACACCACTGACACGACCTTTCTGCTCTCCTCCAACACCCCCGATGCTATTATGGGACTTGATTTGCTAAAACATTTTCGAGCCACTATCAGATGCTCCCCAGACGGAGTTCGAGTCATCCTACACGATAACCCAGATCTGTCCAGACCCTGTCACACTCGGCGTATGCTCTCTATAACCGATGCTGATATGTCCCTACTCGACACATTACCTTCACATCTATGGGCTAAAACCGACTCAGATGTAGGGCGCATGGTGATCGACCCGGTACACATAACCGTCCGACCGAACGCAGTGCTCCCAAAGCTTCCACAGTATCTGATATCTCCCGAAGGCGAGAAGGCATTGGTGGAAATCATCGAGTCCCTGGTCGAGGCAGGAGTGGTAGAAGAAGTAGTGAGTAATGTTTGCAACAGCCCTATCCTACCCATTGTAAAGAAGCAAGGCGAGGAGGATGAGAAAGCCTACCGTTTCATTGTTGACTTGCGAGAGGTTAACAAAGTAGTCATACCCCAGTACCCCGTAGTCTCAGACATCACCACCATCCTCACCCTGATTCCATCCACCGCCACCATCTTTACTGTTATTGACCTCAAGAACGCATTCTTTTCCATCCCCATCCACCCAGACAGCCGCTACCTGTTCGGCTTCACTTTAAAAGCCCGTTCGTACAGATTCTGCAGGGCACCCCAAGGCTACACTGAGAGTCCCAGTATTTACAGCCAAGCCCTCAAGAGGCAACTGGATGCAGTCCAACTACCCGATGGAGTGGTATTGATACAGTACGTCGATGACATTCTTTTGGCGGCCGACACCACTCCTCTTGCCGTCACAGCCACCATTCACCTCCTCCGCTTCCTTGCGGAGAACGGTCACAAGGTCTCCAGAAAGAAATTGCAATTCTGCCAGCCCCAGGTAACTTATCTAGGCCACCTACTATCCAAAGACGGGAGGAAACTTACCCCTGACCGAATTCAAACCATCCTAGAAACCCCTGTTCCCAAAACTCAGAAGCAAGTGGGCCTCACTTCCTTTTGTCGACAGTGGTTGCCAAACTTCAGTCTCACCATAAAGCCTCTGCTTTCCCTGCTGGCTAAGGATGTCCCCTTCCCCCTCCCCTGGACACCCGAATGCCAATCCTCCTTCAAAGAATTACGAGACGCCCTCTGCTCGGCCCCAGTCCTAGGAACCCCAGACTACACTAAACCTTTCTCCCTCTACACCCACGAAAGGGAGGGATGTGCGTTGTCTGTCCTAACCCAGTCCATAGGCCCTAAGCAACGCCCTTGTGCCTACTTCTCTGCCACTCTCGACCCCGTAGCCAGAGCCTTGCCCGCCTGCCTTCGAGCAGTAGCCGCCGCTGCTGTCTCTATCCGACAAAGTGAGGGGATCGTGCTCTCGAACCCCCTCACAGTATTGGTACCCCATGCTGTTGATACCCTCCTGAACCAAACCAAGACTCAACACCTGACTAGCGCACGACTGACTGGGTATGAACTGACTCTGCTTGCACCCCATATCACATTGAAACGATGCACCACTCTGAATCCAGCTACTCTACTACCTCTCCCTGACGCTGACCCCAATGCATCCCCTATACATGACTGCGTGACCCTCACCGACGAGCAAACCAAGAGTAGGGTTGACCTCCGGGATACTGCCTTCCCGGACCCTGACGGAGAACTGTGGGTGGATGGCTCATGCATCAAGCTCCCTGATGGCACCACCTCAGCTGCCTATGCAGTCACCACAGCCCGAACAGTTGTTGAGACAGCCCGCATAACACAGCGATCCGCACAGGCGGCTGAACTAATTGCCCTCACACGAGCCTGCATCCTGGCAGCAGGGACAACCGCAAACATTTACACAGACAGTCAGTATGCCTTTGGGGTAGTTCACCACTTCGGGCTCTTATGGAAAGAGAGGGGATTCTTGACTTCTCATGGCACACCCATCCTGCATGGAGACCTAGTCTCTGCCCTGACCGAAGCAGTCCTCCTCCCCACACGGTTAGCTGTGATCAAATGCCAGGCACACAAGAAGGTGACAGACATTATAGGACAGGGAAATGCACTAGCTGACATTACTGCCCGAACCACAGCCGAGAATAGGTCCACGACCCGCATGTACGTGACCAGGTCACAAACTGAGAAATGGAAGGATGCTAGGGAAACGATTAGGGATATCCAACTAGCCAGCACACCACACGAATTAACTGAATGGGCCCGGGTAGGGTTGAAGGACGATGACGGTTGTTGGCGAACTAAAGACTCGAACAAATGGTTGCTACCCGACTCATACTTGATCCCCATGCTGACCATGGCACACTCCCCCGCACACATAGGGTCTGCCCCCATGATCGAACTCATCTCCAAAGTCTGGCACAACGACAGAATACCAGACTCAGCCAAACGTCTGGTCCAACAATGCCTAGTATGCCTCCAACACAACCCTGGGAAAGGAACTGCTGTACCCCGGGGAGGGTTTGGGGTCCCCAATCACCCCTTTGAAGTCCTACAAATGGACTACGTCCAGCTAGAAAGGTGCCAAGGTTTAAAGTATGTGCTTGTCGTTGTATGTGCCTTCAGCAAGTGGGTGGAAGCCTACCCGACCCATGATAACACCGCTATGACTACCGCAAAAGTACTACTGAAGGAGTTCTTCCCCCGATACGGCCTTTGTCGAATTTTGTGGAGCGACAATGGCCCCCACTTCGTAGCCGAAGTTATCCAACTCATCTTAAAAGGGCTGGGTGTAAAACAGAAGTTCCATGCGGTCTTCCATCCCCAATCTGCAGGCCTGGTTGAGCGACACAATGCCACATTGAAGCTTAAGATAGCAAAAATAGTCGCCACCACAGGACTAAGATGGCCAGACGCCCTCCCACTAGCATTGCTATCAATGCGTTCCACCCCCACCAAACACCACTTAACCCCCTACGAGGTCGTCTTTGGGCGGCCCATGAACCTTTGGACTGCACCAAAACCATCATCCATCCACGACGTCCCGGACGTCCTCATGTCTGACTATTTGTATAACCTAACTAAGACGTTGTCTGTTATCCACCAGCAGGTGCTGCACGCCATTCCCGATGTTTCCAGGGGCCCGGGACACGACATCCAACCCGGTGACTTCGTCTTAGTGCGTAACTTCCAGCGCACCAAGAGTCTGGAGCCCCGGTGGACGGGCCCCCTGCAAGTCCTGATCACCACCCGAACAGCTCTTCGAGTGGAGGGGAAACGCAATTGGCTGCATGCACACCACTGCAAGAAGGTATCACCGACCCTGACAACCACGGACAACATCACCGCCCAAGAGGAACTACTGGACAAGGACCGACCATCCCTGAGCCGCTGCCCGGATACAGAGACCCTTGAGTTGACTGAATATCCCGATCCCACTGTGCCATCCAAAGAAGGGTATAACTTGCGACGAAAGGAGAGAACTTCGGCTAAGCAGACCACAGGCTAAGTGGAAATCTCAGAACGGTAGCCTAGTCACCTAAAAGGCCACCAGGAGAGAAACTAAAACAAAGTCTGTGGTTCTGCCCGCTACCGAGTCTCTTGAAGGTGATGGAAGCGCCCGACATGAAGATGATGGAAGCAACCGGACGTCCGAAGATCCACTTCAACAACCCAAAGACTGGCCGAATGCACAGCTTTAAGACAATAGCACTTTTCATTTCCCTTCTCTTTTGCCTTCTCCTCGTGGTTACCTTCTGGATCATGGAGGAGAGCACACCCGCTCATAAGACATTGCTGACTACCGTTCAACCTACCACCACGAAAGAACACCATCTGATCTCACTTTCACCCCAACTCCGAGAAAGGCGTAAGGAGTTCTGGAATAACTCTTTTGTGCAGTTACTCCACCAACACAATCTTGCCACCAACGCCACTAACTGCTGGATCTGTGGATTGCTACCACATGCCACTGGGCACTCAATCCCTTTCATCCCTTCACCTTTTTCTGTCCATGGTTCCTGCCTCGCCTGGCTGATCCTCCTGCAGGAGAGCTACAAGGACAATGCCACTTCCGGCAGAACCATGTCACACTTCTACCATGGGTTCTGGCTGAACAAAACTGGTAGAACTTCCGCCCTCTTCTGCCCTCTGAGATCGAACACTTCCTTTCACATGGACATCCCTGCCAAAGAACGAGTTGAAATGCAAGTGTTCAACAATCCAGCCAGACCCACCTTCTCTTACCTCCGGAAACGGACGGCCGCCACCCTAACAGTGGCCCTGTCCGTCATCAACATCACTGGGTCTGTATGCCTCGAAGGCCTGGGGGCACAGCTGGTGGGCCACAGCTCCTGCCTCATCACCCGAACATTGGACTCAGTTGACCCACCCTCCTTTGTTGCCTCCCCGAATATGTACTTCGTCTGTGGTACTAAGGCCTACACCTGGCTTCCGAAAGGTTGGGGAGGCACCTGCTACATCGCCTTTGTCCTTCCTCCGACGTATGTGGCTCCAGCAAACCATCACCGACAGAAACGGGCCAAAGACATTGTGCAGGCCGACTCCACCGGAGCACAGTTCATGGACGCAGTCAAAGGCCTTGTTCCACTCTGGGGTCCAATGGCAAACAGCCGTGCCATCCGCCACTTAACCCAGGCAGTCGAAACGGCAATGAACATTACAGCTGGCGCCCTCGCCAACAACACCGCTGAGCTTCAGGCCGTCCGCCTGGTGGCTCTCCAGAACCGCCTTGTTCTAGACGTGGTTCTGGCAGATCGTGGAGGAGCATGCCGCATCATTGGGTCCAGCTGTTGTACCTACGTACCGGACAACTCACCCTCAGTCTACAAAGCAATTGAACATCTCCACAGACTGTCCGCAGAGGTTCATCAAGAACAAGAAGAATGGTCACTGGGGAGTTGGTTTTGGGACACTATTAAAGGTTGGGGATGGAGGCTGTTTTCATTTATCCTGATACCGATTGTGATACTATGTGGATGTTGCTTGGGGATTCTGTGTCTGCCACCTTTATGTTCGCTTTTTATGAACTGCATCTGCCCTAAGACTTTGGACTTTGAAACTGAGCGGATGAAAGCTCTGAACGAGGTGGAGGTACGGGGTATTATGGGGATAGATCCAAACTAGGCAAGCTGGCGAGACATGTTAAAAGGGAGGACTGTGGAAATTTAGCGTGCAAACTGAACATTATCTGCGCCATCTTGCCTCTCCCCAGCGCCACGCACAGCGAATGCACGGCCGCCATTTTAGGCACCCCACTCTCTCCCTGCTCACTCTCGACCGCCAGCGCTTTCCCTTGGCGCTGCAAGCATCCCCCGCGCGCTGGCCACCCCCGCTCTCTCATACAGGCCATAAACCCTCTCCTTCTGCGCGACCCTGCTACGGAACCACTTCCAACCGACAACCCATACATGGTCATGCCTCTCCTTTGATAACCCCCCTTCCTCTGCGCCCCATTGTCTGAACTAGTCCCAGGCCATCACCTAGCCCTGCGGATGCAGTTTATTGCCCCTACTGTAAGGGAAACACCCCACATCAAAGGGATTACAGTAGATCAAAGCCCCTACCCCCTGAGACCCGGCCGGTTGCACACACCCCCGGGAATTAGCGGAATTCCCTGCTGCGCGATAGCCATCTCCCACTGCGGGTAGGGTGGGAACCTCTACTGTAACCATGTGTGGGAGCGGATCTGAGCCGGGGCTTCAGGGGATATTTCCCCGCACATCAAGGGACTCTCAAGAATGTACTATGTGTAATAAAGCAATAAACCGGTGTATAAGAGACCAGGTCTCAGAGCTGCGGTTAGAGCACCTCGTGACGATACCTTGCTGTCTGATCTGATGTGTTCTGCTCCGACGGAATAAAACTTTGTTTCCTGCCTTCCAGTCTCCGGCGCCTGCCTCTTTTATTGGTAAATTATCGAGTGGTATGAGAGGCGATTACCGCCGGGCAAATACTTGAAAGATTATCAACTGAAACTGCCGCTACCATTTAACACTGGAACGGTCAAACAAGTAAGCACAAAGGTGTCAGGACAAGGTAACAGGGTGGAAAGGAAGGGTGTCTTGAATGAAAAGAAGGGCCAAGTATGGAGAAGAGTTACCCTTTAGTTAAAAAAAAAGTAGCTGAATACTGAAAGAGAAATAGGAGGGTAAATAGGAAATAAAGAAAAAGAGAAGAGGGCGTTTGGGAGAATGTGATATGGCTACCCTAAATGGGAAAAAGGCATGGAACAAAGGTGGCATGAGTTAGGGGCACAAAACCCGGTTCGAAGTTGCAAAGCAGACGCAGTTGGGAAGAGGCAAAACAAAGAGTGGAAGAGCTTCATAGGGTCTTCCCAAGAACAGTAACCATTTTTTTTTAAAGGGGAAGAACACTACGGCACGGTGTAGCAAGAACAATGAAAGAAGGATCTATGTGATCCTTCCAGAAAAAAACGATTTCAAGGTAAAAGGAATTCACCAAGTTGTATCAGAAAGTGTGCTACATGCAATTTACCTTGAACATTTCTAGAGAACTTGTTCCACTAAATTGTCAAATCTTTAAATGGTTTACTTTTTAGGTCTGGGTTTGATTGCACAGCTGTCAAACAGAACTATTGCTTACAATATACATAGAGTTAGTGCCTATGGGTTCACCCCTTTCAACCATTGACGGTATTTACCTACCATCTTTCAATTACTGGTTTGAGACTTTGTCAATTTTTTCATGGCTCTGCCCAGTATAGTATACATTTCTTGCCTGGTGCTATTGGCTGTTTTGGTGTATCCTTACACCTCCAATTGAGTGCTTACCTTTAACTGCATGGTGGAGCTACTTTACAATTAAAGCCTTCTCTATCTGCTCATGCCAACCTTTTTCCATGTGCGTTCATCTAATATGCTAATACTGCATTCTAGCACATAAAAAACAGGCCTATTGACTTTGGACTTTGCCAATGCTTGTTATAGATTATGTTTGAAACTAAGCATTGCCTACCTAAGATTGCCAATATAAAAAATGTACACATGCTGAATTTCCACCAGGTGAACGATTATGCTTGTCAAAATGATGCATAAATAAATGCTTTTAGCACACATAACTTTTTTTTCTTTACTGAGAAAATATTTTCCCTGTGGAGAAGTCAAAAGGCCACTGAGCTTTGTTAATGGCTACAGCTGGGTGAGAGTTTTGTTTGCTTGTGTCCACAGTACGAACACCACAAGCCAGTTTCACCTAAGGTTGCCACCTTTCCTACCACCTTCCATTTAAAAACACAGGTGAGGCCAGTTAAAAACGGCCAGGTGGCACCCCTAGTTGCGACCCATGATATTGTGACTCCGCTTAACCAAAGGTGGTTTGTGTGTAAAATTCAGAAGACAGAGGCAATGAGAATTTTTTCAGTGTGGCGCATGAATGGAAAAGAAACTCTCCAGGTTGGGTTGACATTGAAATCTGTGAGAAATCCATACACAGACACTTTTAAACCTCTAGAAGTGGTTTTTAAACAGTTTTTTCCTCAGTGACGTAGCAAGGGGGCGGGTGGCGGGGCACGAGATTTTGGTGGAAGTGGGCCCCTCTCTCCCTCCCACTGTTACCTGTAGCCGTCGCCGGTTGTGTAGGAATCGCCAGCACCGCCTCCCCCCTTTACCTGCGGCTGTCACGGGTCACGCAGGAATCACCAGCACCCTCCCCTCCTGCTCCTACCAGCGGCCGGTCAGCAAAAGAAGTAACCACCACGGGCGGCATATGGTCTAGCTACACCACTGCTATTCCTTCCTGCACCATCGCTTTATTCTAAGGAACCCTTGTTAGTCCTTGCACGGAGACAGTTTTCGCTGTTTATTATCAAAGACAAATTGTGAAGAATACAATCCATAGAGTGAGTTGTGGGTCAGCCTCTTACACATGATTGGATGGCTTTCTTGTCTGTCTCATTTTTCTAACCTTGAGTTAAACCTATCCTCCCTATTCATATGTTTGGCCCACCCAACAAGGACCAATCTAGACTGGAGGAATGTCCTTCTCCTACCTCGCCTCCGCTCCAAGACATGGAACACCCTGCCCAGACACCTCAGGAAATCACCCTCGCTGACTCAATTCAGGAAAGACCTCAAGACCTGGACTTTCGAATGAACTCAGCACTTAGTCTGATCCACTGGATTCCCCCCCCCCCACGCCCCCCACCTCGCCTTGAGACCCTCACAGGTGAGTAGCCATGCTTTACAAACCCTGATTGATTGATTGAATCTATACCGAGAGTGCGGTGGATGGAAAGGGAAATGGCAATGAGAAGCAGCAAAGAATATTTGTGGGAGCCTACCCTCTATGTAGGTGGGATACTTCTATAAGTAGGCAAGTAGTATGTTTGGTGTACCAGCTATGGAGACTGCCCTACAACAAAGTATCTACCTTATGGCATCCTTACACGTGGTTATTAAAGGGTGCCAGAATACACAAAACACTACCTTGTTGCTAGAGGAGAGGGAGCATCCAAAAGGCAAAATATCATTTTTGGTACAAAGTATTTGATGGATCAGTAGGGTGGAAAAGCCTCAACTAGTGACCAGTTGTTCAGCAATAGCACACATCCATGAGTCTGTTCACTGGACTGGTCTACCAAATGCATGCTACGACCGGGGTTAGTAGTTTGTGGTCAAGCCAACCGTCCTCTCCTTTATCTTGAGAGGTCTTCAAACTGTGGGGGAGCCCCCTGGTGTTCTGGGGCTGCTTTCCATGAGGGTCGCAAATGACTTGTAATAAAAGATGGCCTGGAAGTGTGACCTTGTTTATTTGAAGCTTTTCCAGGCTTTCTTCATATACATACAGCCAAAGGGCATTAACAATGTATGGGAACTGTGATCTTGGGGTCAGTCAGTGTGGTGGCAGGGTCAATTATCTGCATAAAAATAACAAAATATTCTGTAGCTCTTTTGTAGTGTTTTTTATCCCCGTTAACTACATAAAAAATAATGCACACACTTCAGATGAACAATTATTGCAAATTAATTAATGAGAATGGCACTCTTATGTGATGAAGTCTCGGCTGGTTAATGTAATCACTGCAGATGTCTTTGTATGTGACCAGAGAGTCACAGAATTTAATCGTGCTTGGTGCAGTAGGGATTAGTGACTTTTGTTTTTATTATTCTACAAGGTCTCTATCTATGGCAGAAAGCACCATGAATGTGTCATTATTTGAAAAAATTAATTACACAAATGTAATTCAAGACTGCTCAGTTCTGCTCTAGGGTCAAGATTTACAAATGCTTTGCAACTGTTTTGGGTTACTTTTGTAATGCAAACTCAACGCAAAGTGTTTGGCGGGGATTTACTATCCAACGTAAGTCAGGATTTTCATTGGATAGTTTCCCAAAGTAATGCAAAGTTGTGCTACATGCTGCCTTGCGTTACTTTGCATTAAGGAGGCGTTCTTTGGGTGGTACATGGGCGATCCAATGCAGCCACTATGGGGTTTGATGCAAATCCCTATATACACAGAATTGTGAACATGGATTTATTCCAAAATCTTGAGCCTCCTTAAGGCAGCCAAATGGGGAGAAATGTTTTTATTTCTCCTCTTTATTCCCTCATTGCATCTGTGCTGCATTCTACAGCATGCATACAAAGAGGGAAATGCCTTAAAGCATAGTTTTCGTACAGGAAGGGAGTCCTTCTCATACAAGAACTATGCTGACCACAATGTAGACACCCTGGAACTATGGTGCAAAGGTGTCTACATTGGCGCATAGCAGCTTAAGTACGCCAGTGCAAGGAGAGAGTAGAACAGCACCACATCTCAGTAGAAGGGGCGCTGTTCTGCTCACTCCCGTTCACGCAACGCAGTGCTGCAATTTTACTTGCTGCACTGTGTTGCATGATTTCTTAGAAAATCTAGCCCTTAGTGTTTAAGATAAAATAAGTGCTTTTAAAGTGAATATTTTAGTAACATGTATTCAAACTGTATACATAATCAGACTTTACCAAGTACCAACATTGTCATAAGTTTCAATTCAAAGGATGCATTGCAGAACTCAGCTTACAACACATTTACATTACCCCTTAAAAAGAATAATTCTTTGTCAGCATGAAGCTTCAGGAGACTCCATCATTTGCTGGCTTCCAGGCAGCCTTTATGTTTGGTGATTAACCAATTGCACACATTTACATTTCTTTCAGTTAGCAGGCACCCTGGTGAGAAGGCCTGTTTCTCATTTACACCTCTCTGTCCCCCCCCCCCTAAGCTTCACAGCACAGGAGCCCTGCTCCCCTTTCTCTTTCAGCAAGAGGCACCTCAAGGCCTGAATTAGCCGCTCAGGGATGGAATGGTTGCTTTTAACAAACAAATATGGGAACTGTTTTTGCAAAGTTAATAAAACATGGGCATGTGGGTCTCCATAGATCCCACCTGCTTTCATCACTGTTTACATGCAGATTTTCATTGCTAGCATTAAGGTCCATCTAACCCTTGCTGCACAGAGTCCACCCAAAAGAGGGGCGGGATGTGGGGCTTTTTTCCCTTTATTATTTTTGTTTTGGTTTTTTTCATAAAAGGGGGCTGCCAGCCTGCTTTGGGTCTTAGACCTAGGTGTGATGGCCCATTGGAATGGACAGAGGAAACAGCCTTTAGGTAATATTGGTGCTGCAGGTACACTGGCACCTGAGCCCAGGAGTGTGCAGGCCAACCTAATCCAAATTATGGCTTTTTTTTTAACTATCAATCCATGCTTGCATTAGGGCCTAGCTCACTCCTGCTGTAGTTCTCGAAGCAATGGCTCATGAGAGGGGAATATTGACGCAGGGGGAAAACCTTACTTTGGGCTTAAGAGAAATAGCAGGAAGGGGGGTAGGGCAAGACCAGGCCCCTGTTTTTAACAAAGGGCAGAGGAGACATCCATGTGCACAGAAAGTGACATCACTGGATTTCCCATCTACATCTACACAGACAGAGACAACACTGGTCTCCCGCCAAAACTATCTTTAAAAGAAGAAGCCAAGCAAGAGGAGTAATTTCCATCATCCATCTGCACAGAAAGTGACATCACTAGATTCCACATTATCCATCGGCACAGGAAGTGACATCACTAGATTCCACATTATCCATCAGCACAGGAAGTGACATCACTGGATTTCCCATCATTCATCTGCTCAGAAAGTGACAACACTGGATTTGCTATCATCCATCTGCACAGGAAGTGACATCACTTCTGTTCCCTCTCAGGACCTACTTAATGGCTACCACAGCATGAACATACCATATGCACCTGTCTGAGCCTAAACCGCACATATCACTAGGAACCCTGGTCTCCCCCCTCCGGCGCTACCTTTCTGCAACCCCTCCTTGTCCTCAACCCCTGCTGTTGCTCCACACACTGCTGCCTCGCTGCACCACACAAAATCGAGAGAACATTCGCCTGTGCTTCCTGTGAGTTTTCATGCGCTTACCCACACCCAACAGTCACCGCACCAATAACACCCAGCACCCCACTCTCTGACACTCACACAGTCATGCAACCACCCACACAATACTCCACACTTGCATGCATGCTCCTCCACACCTGCTAACTCATCAAAAACACCACAGAGATCTGGGACCTGCTGCACAACATTTCTCCTGACCTACTTTTTCTCACAGAAATCTGGCTGTACCCTAGATTGACACCTGACATCGCCACAGCCATCCCCCCTGGCTACATGATTGCCAGGCAAGATAGCCTTCACAAGCCCGTAGGCGTAATTATCATCCTCCACAAGAACACCATCAGCTGCACCCCATCAACGGACACACCATCCTCCAACATGCAACACCTGCCGTTCAAGCTCTACATCACAGCCAACTTCCCCCTAAGTGGCACTCTCACTTACAGACCACTGGGACCACGCACCAACTTCACCTACACCATCACGGACTTTGCCGCATCACTCACCCTCACCATGCAACTGTCCTCCTATTGCTGGAAACAATTCTCTGCGGACCCTTCATGACTTGATAATTACAGATGCATCTGCCTGCTACCATTCCCAGCCAAGGTCTTAGAGAAAATCATGAACAGATACCTCACCGAATAACTCAAAGGCCACCAAGTCATCTGCAAAGTTCCACATTTCCTCTCTGAGCCCGACCCTCTTCAACCTATACATGATCATTCTAGCCAGCCTAATCTGCTTTCACAATATCAACATCCTCTCCTATGTTGACCACATGCAACTCATTCTTTCCCTCACAGACAAGATGCCCGGTATCCTTAACAAGTTCAATGCCTGCATGACTGAAATCGCCCACTGGATGAAGACCAACTGTCTAAAGCTGAACACTGACAAGACCAAAATCGTGATCTTTGGAGAGAGCACATCACCAAAGGATTCCACCTGTTGGCCAACAGAGCTAGGACTGACAAATGGCTCCCAATCAGCCCCCAGAAATCCGTCACACACGCCCTGGTCACCAGCAAGCTCGACTACGGGAACAACCTCTATGCCAGGATCAAGAAAAAAATCAACACAAAGGTGCAGACCATTCAGAACTTGGTGGCTAAAATCACTCTCAATCTCCCACGCACACTCACATCACACCACACCCAAAGAAGTGCCACTGGCTCCCCGTTCACAAATTAGAACAATTCAAACTCCTCAGCCACAACTTTCAACACACTACATAACACTGGCCCAGGATACCTTAACAATCGCATCTGCTTTCACAAACCTTCCTGACACCTTCAATGGTCCGTACTCTGACTTCCACAAATTCCACACATACGGGGTACCAGATCCGGCAATCAGACCTTCTCCTACATCGCTCCTAAAGCGTGAAACGATCTGCCACACATAAGAGTCTCCTCCTCACTTCAATTCTGCAAGAAGACCTGGCTTTTCCAGTAGTCCCACTAGGCCCTAGGTGGGACTAGAATCAAACCTGCTCAGTGCCAGGATACCCTCCCGGGTGATAGTGCACTCTACAACTCTGCATAACACAATGTAACACTTACTCCTGGAAATTCAGGAGTATTTCAAGAGTAAGACATCTTAGTGATTTGGGCCATATGTTAGACCTAGCTCCAGTTCCAGTTCTGAGTTTAGCATAATATAGTTATGAGGAATAACAAAGGGGAAGACCACTTGCACAGCTGACATTAAGAGCCAAATGGTTGAGGAACAAAGCTTCGTAGCGAATGGCCATGGGCAATGGCTTACACGATAGAAGCAAGTGAAATAATTAGCAAACAAAGTAAAACTTAATTGAAAATGATACAGAACTGCTAATATGGATGAATAACGAGTGTAGGATGGATAATGTATATTACAGCAGATGTGGAAATAATGATGTAAAAAATTGTATAAGACATGCACAAGAAAGCACAGAACCTGTAAAATGTTCCGATGCCTCGAAATAAAATTTGTGTTACGCATTCCATAAAAATAGCAGATTGTGGACTATATGGTTGACAACAATAAAAATAGTGGATAGGTCATGTATGAACTCCATCCAGAGAACCATATGTCACTCACTGTTATGCTATTGGCTGTTCCGTGTATTTTTCTGCCTAGGAAGCGTTTCCATTGCAATGCATTAGATACTATTTTACATCTGAAAAGTAAAATGAAGTGCCTTTTGTCACACTCTACTTTTCCGTCACACATGCATTCTCCACATAAAGCAAGCATTTCTTCACTTAGACTATAGAAGGCATGTTTAAAATGTATTTGATAGGACTAAAGAGCAATGTAGACACCCCCCCAGTCTGTCCACTTTACTGTCACATGTTGCGTCTATTCTACTTCCATTTTTCCATCTCTATGTCCACTCTCCTCACACTTTGCCCACTATGTCTGCTCCTATGGAAACTTATCCTCTCTCTTTCTGTCCGACCTCATCATTCCCTCTGTCTGTCCCATCTACTCCTCTCTAGTGGACTGGCACTTTCTCCTGTAATGGCCCCACTCTCTACCCACTGTACTGCCATCGTGCTCTCTTCCGATGCCCACTGACTCCTTTCTCTCCCTTCTTACATCACAGCTTCTTCCATCCCTTCGCCTCCTTTCCCTGTCCCCTCTCTTCCCTTGCACTGCTCTCGCAAGCTATGGCTCCTGCCAGGCTCTACAGAGATAGAGCACTTCAGGCGAACAGGCACAGACCCAAATAGGCAGTGGCAAAGGAGGCTCATAGTATAAATTGAGGACACCGGGAGGCACCCCTGCCATGCTGCCACTTTCTTGAATCCCTTTGCCACCAGGCATTGCGAAAGCCAATGCAAATGGCATGCATTCACAGTCAACAAGCCATACTTAATGGTTTTGCCAGTGCTTGTTGAACTTTAGTTTTTGATCTCTCATCAGTTTGTCTGTGTCTCTTATTCATTAGACGAGTCTATATCTGGTGTGCCAATGAGGTTTGTCCGTGCTTCAGACAGCCTAACACACCAAAACCCCTCTATCTCTGTCTCCATTGAGATGCGCGGTGACTCCAAGACAGCAAACAGGCGCAACGAGGCTTCTGATGTCTGAGCTCCACTCATGCCGGCCACGTCAGAAAACAATAATTAAATATCCTTTTAATTAATATTGTAGACAGGACAGTCCCTTCGTATATTTGTAATTTTTCCTGTTTTTTTTTTAATAAGAAGCAATACACGGTTTAATACACAACAGTTCCGCAATACGAACACAGTGACTCAGAACTTAAGATAGGGGTTTAGGAATAATGAGACTAGGAGGAGGCAAACAGCAGAACATGGCCACCTCAGTCATTAGAATGAATCACGTCTCTGCGTAACAAGCAGGTGTGTGTGTGTATGTATGTGTGTTTGTGTGTGTATACATATATTTATATTTCACAAAGTTACATATACACACGTGTGTATGTATGTAAATATATATATGAATATATATACACACATATATATATTTATCCAATCCAATAAATCTTTATTCAGCTTTGTGTAAGCCATAAAAGCACAATAAATACACACATGATGTACATTAAAAACCACAAACTGTTAATAAATATTTAGTTTAAAAAGAAATGAATGATTACATTAAAAATATCTCAGTTGATCAAATACAGATGTGCAAATTATCACTGCCATCGGTTGTTCTGATTTTCAGTGCTACAGGAACAAAACTGATGACCGAACTACAGATGCACTCTGAGGGGAGTTGCTGAATAAAGCACATTGCATATTTATAACTTCTAACATTTAAAACTTTAAGTAAAGGGATGATAAATCGATGATAAATCGTTGTCGCTGGGATTTATACAATGTGTAAAATAGCATAAGATGCTAAGTACTTTGGGGCATATTCACAAGGAAGAAGTGGAGCGTGGCGTTAGCCTCCTTGGCTTAACGCTGTGCCCACCACTTCTGGTATGCAAGGCTGCACCGTATTTACTAGAATACGGTGCAGGCTTGCATGTCCCCCTGCGCTGGTGCTAATTTAGCTGCCTAGCGCCAACCCAGGGTAGTGCAAGGGTGCCTGCGTTGAGGGGAATGATTGTTTATGTGCAGGAAGGTGTGCCTTCCTGCACATAAACAATCGTTAATGTTCTGCCTTGTGAATAAGGCGAAGACCCTATCGCCCCATTCTCACATGGGCAACCAGGGAGATTTCCAAACCAGGGACCTGTAACTCGGATCGCAAATAAAAAATGCAAACTGTTCAACCTCAATCGCATCACATAAAGCCTATGCTGTTAGTTGTGAACAAAATGTAAATACAGTTCAATAGCATCAAAGGGGCTCAACAACAAATATGCTTACACTGATGGTTTCAAGCTCTCTCAAGCTCTTCACTGAATAATCAAAAAAGTTGTGCCTCACTGTTTGCTTGTTTGCACCATCAATACATTCAGTGACTGCAAATAATTCAGGAGTCTCCAGCATATCAAGGGTTTGTTGAACATGCTTGAGCCATGGAATAGCTATCATGTTATCTAAAGACAGACAGTCCTTAATAACAGCTTTAGAGAACCTGTTTTACTCACCCACTTAAAAAACCCACAACAAACTTAAGCAACTTTTGATCAAATCAGTGATGTAAAGCAGATCCGTTTCAGCGTGACAAATAGCATTTGATCAGGATTTCAGCAACGACAAAAAGGCGGCAAATAAAATCCTTTTCAACTCTCTGAAGGGGTTCGGATTAATAGAACCCCAAACTCGAGCCCCGAATGACCCCACCGAGATACATTTAACCTAATATACCTCTAAAATGTCCTTCAATGGGCTTTCCCCCAGCTTAGCAACAAATATGCACTGTCTCTGTAGAGTTTACAGACTCTCAGGCGGCCAAACCGTCATGCCCAGTGAAGCTCTCTCCAACCCGAGCTGCGTTGCTGCGTTGTCGGGTTGGAGAGAGCAGGTTCAGGCTCCCACTCTAGCTGGGAGTGCAATCATCAGCGCTCTGGCCAATGCTGACGCTGCTTTCACCAGCATGAAAGCAGCATCAGGATTGGCCACAGTGCACTCTGGGAGCCTGTGCCTGCAGAAGAGAGGGACGCGATGTGGCTGGAAAGTGCTTTTTAATTTTCTTTTATTTGTCTCATTCCACCCCCCCCCTTCCAGCCACCCAGCCACTCTATCAACATGACGGCCGCTACTGATGCCCAGATAAGTAAAATGAGTTACTCTCCCCAACTTAATGCTGCCTATGACATGGGTTCTAATCGTAGTTGCTTTCAGGCCACAGGTCATAACGAATGAATTAGTAGGATTAATATGTAAATCAAATTCATTCATAAAAAGGGCAAATCCATCCAGTAAGTATTGTAGACCATTTGCCGTCCTAGATAACAGAACGCATTATCTGCATTTAGTAAAACTGGTACTGGGCGGCTTCCTAACTGTGACCAGTCTTTACCAATACTGATTAGCTTTTCCAGGCCCTTAATATAAAAGGAGAATAAAAAAGGAGGTAGAACACACCCCTGTCATACCTTCTTGATAAGACTATTTTATCTGTGCACTCCCCATTAGTGCCATAGAGGACCCTTGCGGATTTGTCCTGATGTAATCTTTTTACAAGGGAGATCAATGAAGAGTCAATCCCCATGGTTTTATATATATTACACAATTTTACATGAGACAGAGTTTCCATAGGAAGGTTTTGTATTTTGCTAATGATTTTGCCAACATTTGACGAATCATTGTGAAACGTCCCAAAAAAAGTTCATCTACTTCAGCTCCTTCCTTGAAAGTTTCAGGATGATCCATCAAGGAAAGGAGGGAGGAGCAGAAAAAAAGAGAAGGTCTTGGCTGAACACAATTACATCAAATTTGGCAGAAAGCTAGATCTTTACACAGAAAGCATGCTTTTTGTGAATTGCTATAAATCCGTCCAGCCGTTTTCGATAAATCAGCTTTAAAAAAATTGGATATATTCCCAGTGTCCTGAAAATTAAAAAAAGAAAGCATAAGAAGGCAGGGTAGGGGTACAGTGACCTCCTGATCAGTGTGGGACTAAATGTTAAAAAATAAAATGTGAGTTGATTTTTGCAGTCCCACATGTGTTCCACAGGAGCCAGCAAGGGCCCTGGATTCCCACAGGAGTCCTGCGAGTGCCGACAAATGCGGGAGTAGAACAATACATTAAAAGGAAAGGCCATGCGCGATGGTGTGGGCCAAGCCTTGTGGCCAACCTCATGCCTTACACATTTGAAGGCCGTATTTGGTGGGGCACTGACTGCCTGTGGGGGTTGGCTGCAGGGCCTGGCCACAAGCCAGGCTCTGCAGCCAACTCCATGCCATGCAGGGCCTTAGGTTGGCTGCCCGCGAGGGTTGGATGCAGGCCCTGCAGCCAACTCCAAGCTGCACATGACCAGAGTCATTGCGCGGCAGGGGTTTGGATTCCTGTGGTGGTTGGAGGCAGGGCCTGGCTGCAGACCAGCCCTGCAGCCAACCCTATGCTGAGCATGGCCAAAGGCCATGTGCAGTGTAGGGTTGGCCTTCTCTATCTGTTGGAAATGGGGGTCTCTAGTTGTCAAGGGTTTGCACCTTTGTCCAAGTAGAGACCCTTCTTCCCAGTCAGGGTAAGGGGATACACTTCTAAAATAACCCTTGATCACCCCCTTGGTAGCTTGGCACGGGCAGACAGGCTTATCTCAGAGGCAGTGTGTAAAGCATTTGTGCACACATACAGTAATACAGTGAAAACAATGCAAATGGACACCACACCAGTTTAGAAAAATAAGTAATCTTTATCTAAACCAAAACACGACCCAAAAATGACAAAATCCACAGTACAGAACTAAAAATATAATTCTTAAAATGTAGAAACAGTTCTGTTCCAAGGAAATGTTGGTTGCGACACTTTTACACAAAGTACCTTGGATGCGTCGAAAAATGCAAGCAAAAAGGGTCGCAGGGAAGGTGATACGTCGGTTTCTTGCTCTGGGGGATGTGATGCGGCGGTTTCGTACTGCTGCGCAGGGGAGGTGATGCATCGGTTTCTTACCGGAGAGGAGGTGATGCGTTGGTTTCTTACTGCGTGGGGAGGTGATGCGTTGGTTTCTTACTGCGTCCCTCAACAATGTGGCAGACTTGACGCTTCAATGCGATGCATGAAGACCCGGTGTGTGCTGCGATGATTTCAGCCACGTCCCCTCGATGCCTCGGTTCTTCCACAACAGGGCTTGCGTCAGAATCAATGCGGTGATCTTCGGACGTTGAAGATCGGTGCACAGGATTTATCGCACGGCAGACACTTCAGCCGCGAGCAGGCACTGTATCAAATCTTCGGCAGCGGTGATGCGTCAAAAAATTCTTCCTGCACCGCTGCGATGCGTCTGAAACAGGCGATGCAGCAATTTTCACAATACCTGCAGTTTCCAGTCTCAAAACAACCTCCAGAGGTCCCAAGCACAGGCAGACAACTCTCAGTAGGTCAGAACTCCCAGCAACGGTGTTCAGGGGGGGACTGTGGGTGAAGTCTTTGTATCCCTGAGACTTCAGAACAGGAGGCAAGCTCTATTTCAATCCCTTGAAGATCGTCCTCAAGCAGGGAAGACAACACACAGCAAAGTCCTTCTCCTTTCCTTGGCAGAAAGTAGCCACTGCAGGCCAACCCCAGACAGCAAACAGCAAAGGGATAGTATTCCTCCTCAGTTTCTCCAGCTCTTCTCCTTGGCAAAGATTCCTCTTGATTCCCAGAAGTAATCTTTGAAATATTTTCTATCCCTGAGACTTCAAACAGGAGGCAAGCTCTACTTCAAGCCCTTGGAGAAAACTTTAACAGCAGTATGATGAAAGCACATTCCAGCTCTTTCCCTGCCCAAGACAGAAGCAACCACTGCAGGCCAACCCCAACAGCACACAGCACAGGGGCAGTACTCCTCCAGCTTTCCCGGTTCTTCTTCCTGGCAGGTTCCTTAGTTCAGCAGTAATCTAAAGTTCAGGGGTTTGGGTCCCATGTTTTATAGCACAATTTCCTTTGTTCTCTGGTGGCAGAGAAGCTCTTTGCCCAGTCAAAACCAGTTCTGTCCTCTCTGGTGCAGCTTCCTGGCAGGCAGTGGAGACAGCATTGTGTAAGGCAGACCAGGCCTATTCAAGTGCAAGGAAATCTCCTCCCCCTACTCTAAATGCAGCCCAGGTCAATTCAGTCCAGCCCTGACTCATCCAGCAAAGGCAGGACACACATCACCCCCGTGGCTGTCTGAGAGAATGCACATCCCCAGCCCCTGTCACTCCAAAGCCAGACAGTCAATATACAAAACAGCAGAGGCACACAGGATAGCTAAGCAAGAAAATACCCACTTTCTAAAAGTGGTATTTTCAAACACACAATATAAAAATCATCTTTTCTATATAAATAACCTCCCATTCTATCATATGGGACATTTCACTATCAGGACATGTAACACACCTCAGTACATGTCCTACCTTTCACATACACTGCACCCTGCCCATAGGGCTACATTGGGCCTGCCTTAGGTGTGACTCACATGTAATATAAGGGAAGGGTAGGGCCTAGCAAGTGGGTGCACTTGCCAGGTCGACATGACAGTACTAGACTGCCTACAGACACTGCAGTGACAGGTCTGAGTTACATTTACAGGCTGCTCATGTGGGTGGCACAATCAGTGCTGCAGACCCACTAGCAGCATTTGATTTACAAGCCCTGGGCACACACAGTGCACTGTACTAGAGACTTACCAGTAAATCAGATATGCCAATCATGGAATCACCTATCCATAAACACAATTTACATGGAGATCATATGCACTTTAGCACTGACCAGCAGTGCTAAAGTGCCCAGAGTCATAAAACCAACAGGAACAGGGTCCAAAACAGGAGGCCAAAAAGCAAAAAGTCAGTGGATAAACCTGCTGGAAAAACCAAGTCTAACAGTATCATTACAAAATATTACTTTGCAGTTAAAAACTTTAGAAATTCATTAGAAAAACAAACGTTAGAGTAATGTTATAGTTAGGAATTGTAAATATATCTTGTTTTACACCCAAAAAACCTAGAAATTCACTGAAAAAAACAAAGATTAAAGTAACTTTGTTGCTAAGCGAAAATTTCAGTGACAGCATAATGTATTAAACTAAAAAAGACACTGAAATTCACCAGTTATAGTTATCTCTGGTAACTATAACTCGTGCCCTTATGTAACTATAAGTCGTGTCTCCACCATGCACTACTAAATACCCCACATATTACTTCACTAATGACATGATCTATGAAATGATTGATAACATCATTGCAATATCTGAAATTACATAATCAATGACAACACTGTGCATGGAGGGGGCATGAGTTATAGATACTTTAGGGCACGATTCGCTTTAGTAACTATAACTCGTGCCCTAAAGTAACTATAGATCACTCACACCCATGCACAGTCTTGCCATCAATTATGTCATTTCAGATGTTGCAGTCAAATGCAACCTACATGTCACTAATGCCTAACTGTACATGTTCTGCGAGCATTGGAAGCTTGGAGTAGTCTACCTTTCTGAACTTAGTCAACAGGGTATGGAAGATTGTGCATGCTGTTCTCTCTGGGAGAGGGAAGCCTGCTTTGCTACTGCCATGTTGTATCTGTTCTTGGAGGAAGCAAAGCTTGCACTGTTGCTGCCCAACTTGTAACTGTTCTGCAATGTAGAAAATGTTATCTGCTCCTTCCCAAGCTATAGCTCTTCGCTGAAGGAGGGAAGCTTGCGTAGGTTCTGCCTAAAGTGTACATGTTCTGTGAAGAAAGGGTTTTTCCACTGCTGTTGCCCCATTTTATAAAAAAAGGATATTTTGAATGCACTTCCATAAGAGGCCTGGGCAGAAGCATTAATGGGACCTGGGGTAAAAACTAGTTGTGAGGGCCCAGCCCAGCAACCTTGGTTTCAATTCCTGCTTCCCCAGTTAGCCAAACTGTGTTACTCTGGGCAATTACTTTTTAAAACTGCCTCCTTTATTGTGATCGTCACGTTTGAGAGCACCTTGAAGTAATTCAAATCAGGATGTGCACTGTACAAAAACCTCTCTCGTTTCTGGTTTAATAGAACATAATGTTGTTCCACCTATAATAACAGTAAAAGACCTTGTTTAAGAGACACAAGAAAAACAGTTTGACTTTTCGGTCATTAATAAAATTGTCATCCGGGCTGAGGGGGGAAAGAATCCAATACCCATCCAGATTTGAATTGCGGAATGCAGGATCAGAATTGAAGAATGTCTTATCTTGAAACCTGGTTTCAATCCCGGATTATTAGATAGACCGAACTTGTGTGGCACTACGCAATTACTTCTTCTCTGTGTCTCCTTTTCCGTGATCATCACATTTGAGAGTTTCTTGAAATAATTCAGTTCAGGATAGTCACTGTCAAAAATCTCTCTTGTATATGTCTTAATATTTTACCGTAATGTTGCTCCATATGCTTATATAGAAGAAACAAGGGTTGAAGGGTGTCGTCTACTCAGTCTAAAAAAGGCCAATAAGTACTGTGATATAATCCAATGAGTTTAAGTGAATAAATTCAAAATAAACTTTAGCTCAAAACTTCTCACCTCAGTTACAAAAATGTGGCAGACAGTAACTTGGCATGGCCTGTTTCATGTTGCAAACTATAGTTACAGTGTCCTGCTCTGTGAAACATGCCACACATGCCGACAAACTCACCACTAGAGCATCTCAAGCGTCTTTAAGGAGTGGGGCCTAGGGAAAAAAGCCCCACCTGCCCCCGATGCTGATTTACAATATTTGATGTGATATACCTATAAACCTGAACAAGACGCATGAAACTAGATGGGCAATATTCGAGAGCCGAAACATGTTGACAGAAGCAGGGTCTGCAGCTCTAACTTACGTTTTTATACTTGTGGTAGTAAGACACCGTTAAAAACATGTTTAGCTTAACCTCATATAATTTTAATGTTGGTCTGACATGTAAACAAAGGGAGAATGTTGACTTAGGGACCTTACCTATATAATTTTATTTTCATTACAGTCTCGGATGCTTTCCCATGCCAGATGTGTAATCCACTGATGAAGCATTCCATGTGAGTACATGAATGTTTGGTAGCATTCCATGTGAGTTCATGAATGTTTGGTAGCATTCCATGTGAGTACATGAATGTATGGTAAGTCCGCAAGAGGTTACTTTTTTTTCTTCCAGCAGTTTTCTACTTCTTGCATGTTCACGTCTGTTTACAGAAATCATGCAACAGTTTTTAAACACCTCTTACTCCCTCTTTTGTGTGTCAGATACCTGTGTTGTTCCTGTCCTTTATGTGCGAGTGAGTCGTATGATGTTCCTTCTGCTACTGCCATCTGTCCTTTACTTGTTTATTGTGTTAGAGAAGGTTGCACTGCTGCTATCCGCGTTGTACCTTTAGTGAGTTGTTAAGCTCTGTATAAAACTTTTTACTACATAAAAGACAAAAGGATTTATATTACCGATGCTTGTTTCAATGCATAATGTGAGTGATCTCTCACCAAATATGTGAGCAGACTTTATGTTTTACATGTGAAACAGGTAGCTTTTGAGGTGGACTCGATAACTGTAAACATTTAAAACATAGCTGAAAAGTGGCTCCACGTCATGTTTAACACCTTCTGCTAGTTCTGGCACAGCGCTTTGCATGGATTTTCAAGGCAATAATTCTGATTTAAAAAGCAAAACCAGAAGCCCCACAATGCAGCATACTGACGGCTGATGGTGTCACCTGTCACAGAGACGCTTGGAAGACTCAGAAGAAAATCTGCCTCTTCATTTTCTGCCTCTCTTTCTTGTAGGCAATCACAGGTTATACAGCTCAGTGGGTGAGGAGTCAACAATAGCATTTATTTCCCTGCTAATGGGCTAACATTAACACTCATTGGAAAATAGCCATGTTAAAAAGAATGTTATTTACCAGACCATTGCCAGCAGCAGCTGCGGGGCGTGTTGAAAGAAACAAAGGAAAAACAATATGCTAGCTCCCCTCTTCCCAAGGGAGTTTGGAGTGACTTGGGTGCAGCGTATGGGTCACCACTGTGATGTGAAAGGACACCTATGCACTGTGCTTTAAATGGAAATGTGGATGTGCAGATACTCACTCTTTAGAGTACCTATTTGCAACTGAGAAGTGTTGGTACACTTCCATTACATGTTTTGCAGCAGTGCTGAGAGGTGCAGGTACTCTCCCTTTCAAATTAAAGAAGTGCAGGGACTCAGTATTGCACAGTAACTGCCCATATAAAGCACTGCCTATGCACTTCCCCAGCGACGCCATCCGAGGCCATGTCGTTATCACTCCTGCTCCGTCTCCGTGATGCGCTCTCATCACAATTCACTGCCGTAGACGCCGCCTCAGCGGAATTATACAACAGGTCCAGCACTTCACGGTAATGTGTCTTGATCGGGCGCTCGCTCCAGCAGGGGTTAAGTTATCCTCAGGTGCCCTCATCAGCTGCGACACATTATGTTCAACTGAATACGCCATACTGCCATTATTGGTTATACAAAGATGACACTCCGTTTCTACCGTCCTAGCTAGCGAGAGGACAGAACACCCACAAAATAACTTTGAGGGTATTCTTAAAAATCTCAAATGACCTGTTGCGCCCATATCAGACTCTTAACTTTAGTAGGGAAAATCTGTGGAGAAAGTGTACTAATTAGTGGCCTCAAGCAGCACCATATTTGTTTGCAGGGGTGAAAGAAGAGATGTTTAGGTATATATATATATATATATATATATATTACCTACTGGCGATCGCCAGTAGGTAGTTATAGTTAGGACCACGTTTCCATAGGAAATCCGCAACATTCTATTTTGAATAACTTTGGCGCCGGTCGACGAATCCTCGCAAATTTTTCAAAATAGGTGGGGCGCTACGCTCCGCTCCTACCCTGAAAGTCTCGGGGGGATTCGTCAAGCGGGGGCTGAGATAAAAGGGGGGTCCCAAAACGCGTTTTTCCCATGCATTTTTCCATAGGACCTTTAGACAGGGCTACAGCCCGAACGGCTGAACAGAATTACTAGAAATTTGGCAGAGAGGTAGTCCTCAGGTCAAGGAAGTGCCTTTTGTAGGTTTGGTGTAAATCTGTTCAGTAGATTCTGAGAAAATAGCCTTTAAATCAATATATATATCTGAGCCAGCTTACGGTGCGCTTACGGTACGCTTACCGTACGCGTACGGTGGCGTGCGCGAGCGCGATTCTGATTGGCTCTTAGATCTTAGTAAACATTCGAATCGGCCGAAACCAGGAAGCGGCGGCCGCCATTTTCTCTCTCGCACTGAGAGAGATGTTTAAAATATAAAGCACAAAAACATGTAAAGGGGCTGTTTAGACAGCTCCCACACACATAGCAATGTTGAGGGAGTCCCCAAAGATCCCCCAAGGCCAAAAACGGAATTTTAATTTTTTCGCTAACTTCGCCGATTACGCTTACCGTACGCGTACGGTAAAAAATTATAAAAAAAAAAAAATTATCCACACTCTCCCCACCCTGTTTGCAATTGGCGCCCGAAGGGCACCAATTGTGCATGGCTTATTAAAGATGAGTTAAACTAAAATATTTTAAAAAAAAATAATAAAAAAAAAAATTATCCACACTCTCTCCACCCCGTGTGCAAATGGTGCCCGAAGGGCACCATTTGTGCATGGCTTATGACAAATACGAAAAATTAAAATATTACCTTTCAAAACGAAGTGCATCATATGTCCTCCATGTGCGCACGGTGCGCGAAGCGCATCGTGCGTACATGGCCCATCTAGCGTAACGTGGGCACGCGGTGCGCGTAGCGCACCGTGTGCCCACCGTGCGTGCACGGCACTAACTGCGTAAAGTGGGCGCGCGGTGCGCGAAGCGCACTGCGTGCTCACTGTGTGCGCACGGTGCGCGAAGCGCACCGTGCGCGCACGGAACGAACTGCGTTAAGTGGGCGCGCACGCCACGAATGGCGTAAAGTAACTTAGCATTTAAAAAACCGTACAAATTCACTGAAAAAACCATAGGTTTCACACACGTTATAGTTAGGAATTAGCATTTAAAAAACCTTGCAAATTCACTGAAAAAACCATAGGTTTCACACATGTTATAGTTAGCGGAAATTTTACTGATAAAAAACCAATGAAATTCCCCCGTTATAGTTAGTGCAGGCAACTATAACTCACGCGACTGCAATCTTCTGCTGATGACATATGTGTCTTTATGAAAAAAAAATATTTGTAATATATGTATAGCTAAAAATGTATGGAAGAAGACATGGGCAAATAAGTGTCTAAATACAGTATTAGCATCAGCAGAGGATTGCGGTCGCGTGAGTTATAGTTGCCTGCACTAACTATAACGGGGGAATTTCATTGGTTTTTTATCAGTAAAATTTCCGCTAACTATAACATGTGTGAAACCTATGGTTTTTTCAGTGAATATATATATATATATATATATATATATATACACACACACACACCCACACACCCATACACACACACACAACACTACCTTAACCCTTAACTTTACACAGGGAGCCAGTAGGTCTGGGGTTATAAAAGATCACAAAACATTATTTGCTGCCACCATTGCCTTACTTGCTAAGCCCAAGACTGGGATGGTAGTCCCCTGTCCACACTTAAGGCACACCTGCTGTGCCTCCTGAGGTCTCAGGACGGGTCCTGGACATCATATTGTCAGGACAGGCATAGACTCCTACACACACACACACACACACACGTGCACGCATGAACACACACACTGGTACGAGGAGTGAAATAAATATCAATCAATAAATCCCTAACTATTACGTCCCCTTAACCTTTGCTGCTTCCAGATGTATGTGTGTGTGTGTGTGTGTGTGTGTGTATATATATATATATATATATATAAAATCTTGAACTAACAGTGGAACCTTCTCACTGCCAGCACCTAACCTGCTATTACTCCAAAAGTATTACCCCTTTTATACTTGCAAGTGTCGGTGTGCACACCGAACAGCACCCCCGTCACAGTGCTTGTTCCCTCAGGAACTCAACAATTTAAACCAAAAACACAGGTGCACCACACAATAACAAATAAATCAATAGGAACGATTATAAAGTCCAAATTCAGTAAACAACGAGGGAAAGGTTCCTCAATTTCATCTCTTTATTCCATTTTCCTGTTACGTAGAAAAAAACACACAGTACAGCTGACGCGTTTCGTCCTAGTGCAGGACTTCTTCAGGGCACTGGATGAAAGAGTCAAAGTGCCTCCATAGGTAGAGGAGGGTATAGGAAAAATACTGATCACAGGGCTGTGTACCCGTCCGGCGAAATAAATAAGCAAGGATATCGAGGTCATCCAGGTACAGGCCACGGTTAATCAAAATAATATGACACTCGACCCACAAATATGGAGTCCAGAACCGTCACCGTCTATTTGTTGATGATATTCAGATTCCAATTTTCAAATTATCATATAAAGGTCTGGGCCTCGGAGGAGTCGTCAATTTAATTGGACGAACGTGTATTTAATAGAAGGTACTGATGGACCTATAGTCTATGCAGATGATGGGACCATCCCGTCAAAAAGCAGCTTTTCACAACAGGCCAAATAAGGCAGGAGAACCAGGTTCGCAATACGATAGTCGCGATCGGTGAAAAAAGCATAAAAAAATCGTCGCAGCAACGGGACTCCCTCCAGCAGAAAGCTGTTGTGAAAGCCGCTTTTTGATGGGATGGTCCCGTCATCTGGATATACTATAGGTCCATCAGTACCTTCTATTAAATACACGTTTGTCCAATTAAATTGACGACTCCTTCGAGGCCCAGAATATTATATGATACTTTGAAGATTGGAATCTGAATATCATCAACAATTAGACGGTGACGGTTCTGGACTCCGTATTTGTGGGTCGAGTGTCATAATATTTTGATTAACCGTGTCGCGTATCCCGAAACGCATAGGGGAGATGTCCTGAGCAAGCAGCCCTGTCTTTGGCCTGACCTCCGGCGTGTGCGTTCCACCGGAGCGGCAAGCTGCTTTTATTCAGATATATGTGGCCAAGCCCAGGCCACGGCTACGCACCGCCACAAGACCTGAGTGGGTCCGCAGCAATGTACTTACAAAGCGCAGCGGAGCTGGAGGGGCCTTTTGCACTGTCAGGGCATCACTTTGCACATTGTTTGTCCTACGAGGATATTTTAATTGACAATTTGAAAGCCAGCGCCCACCTGGATATGTTAAACAGGACTTCCAGTCCTGTCATGCAACCGCTTCACTTACCTGGTTTTTCATCAGGGTTCATCATGTGAAATAAAGAAGGCACTTCCATATGAACAGCTGATGTCTTTCATTTGTTTAATGCTGCCCAGAGGAAGGAAAGTATCCCGAAACGCGTAGGCAGCGTCTGTGAGGGGAGATGTCCTGAACGAGCAGCCCTGTCTTTGGCCTGACCTCCGGCGAGTGCGTTCCACCAGAGCAGCAACCTGCTATTTTCATATATAATATATATATATATATATATATATATATATATATATATATATATATATATATATATATATATATATATATATATATATATATATATTATATATATATATATATATATATGTGAACAAGGCTCCTCGGATCCGAAACGTTATGGCCGTCGCTCTGGGCATTAAATGAAAATTTGCACTATTCCTAGGCTCGTGTACTTACTTCTTTGGCAGTTGAAGGATCTTCAAGGCTGGTGGGAGTAGTCTTTGGATATATATATATATATATATATATATATATATATATATATATATATATATATATATATATATATATATATATATATGAAGCAGAGAACTCTGCGTCGTTACAAAGTTCAGGCGGAGAGCCGCCCCTGTATAGAGCACCCTACACACCAGTAACACTCTGAATTTGCTCACTTCAAATGTCTGCTTTTCTATCAAAGCTTGGTGTTGCTGCTGTTGTAGGGTGCTCTATACAATAGTGGCTCCCCACCTAGACTTGGGAACTACCCAGAGTTCTGCTGATTCTTTTTTTCTTAATTTATGCGGCACTTAATGCCTGAAAGGGTATTGTTTTGATATATATATATATATGTGGACATTTGAGTGTGAGACAAGAGCGTGTGAAGAGTCCTCTCAAAGCTGTGTCCAAATGTATTCCTCAAATGCCGAATGATGCAATAGATCTGTTTACAGATCTGGTGACAAAAGATCTGATCAAACTCAGAATGAAGGAGGACAAATCAGAAACTAAAAGTAACATCACTAAACAGCAAAGGAAAGCACTCAATGATCTTCAACAAGATAGAACCATTGTGTGCAAACCCTCGGATAAGGATGGAAACATTGTGCTCCTCACAGCAGAACACTACTGTAATGAAGCACAGAAACAACTACAAGATGTTTCCAATTACACACAAATTGAAATGAGAGATTATGAGACCAGTATTGAAGAATATAGATGTCTCATTGAAAAGTGGAAACGTAAAGGAATGCTGGATAGTGAAGAATATACATTTTTAGATTGCAAATATCCACGCATTCCAACATTTTATCATCTCCCCAAAGTTCATAAGGACAATGTGAATCCGCCTGGTCACCCTATTGTTTCTTCAAAGGGGAGTTTGACTGAAAATATGTCCACTTTGATTGATAATTTTTTGTTCGACTTTGTTGTTGAATTAGTTTCCTATACATAGGACACAAAAGATTTCCTGAAACAAATTGAGGATGTGACATGGGAGTCAGATTTTATAATGATCACGCTAGACATATCCAGTCTATATACCAGCATCATTCACAGTAATGGCTTGTAAGCCATCAAATACTTCCTGAATGGTCGTTCTTTAAAATATATGGAACATAATGCCATGCTGCTTGAATTTGTCAACTACTGTTTGAACAACAATATTTTTCTCTTTCAAGAAAAGTTATACAAACAAATACAAGGCACGGCCATGGGCACCTGCTTCGCCCCCAGTTATGCAAATCTCTTCGTAGGCTGGTGGGAGAAGCGGGTGGCCTGGTCGGATGCCAATGAGGAATGGACCAACAAATTGGTTAGTTGGAACCGTTACATTGATGATTTATTCATCATATATAACGGGACAGAGGAATCAGCCGAACAATACATAAGATTGCTGAACAGTAATGATTTAAATTTGAAGTTCTCCGGAGAAATCAGTAAAACATCAGTCAATTGTTTAGATCTGACAATATTTGTATCCAATGGGAGATTGTGCAAAACATTGCACAGAAAGCCGACAGCGGGTAACTTCGTGTTGCACGCCAGCAGCTGTCATCTGGATAAACTGAAAAAAAGCATTCCGTACGGGGAACTGTTGCGGATCAAAAGGAACTGCACAAGGGAATGTGATTTGCACGTGCCAGCTGTTGAGATTGCAGCTAGATTTCAAACACGAGGTTACCCAAGGGAGGTTCTATTGAGTGCCAGAAATAAGGTGGATACTAGATCAAGAACAGAACTAGTTAGTGGAGTATCCATCACCAAGAAGAGGAAAGCAATTAGAGCACCTGAGATACAGCTAAATGAATGCAGAATGATTACTGATTATTCCGAAAACGCCAATGAGATAAGAAGTTCCTCGAGGAAAAGTTGGCACATTCTAAAAGCAGACCCCATTATAGGGGAGGATCTGGCTAGATCCCCCTTACTTACATTCAGGAAGGCACAGTCATTAAAAGACCATTTGGTACAAAGCCATTATGTGAAGGAGATCAGACAGTCCAGTTTCGGCCTTCTAAAGGGCTTCTTCCCTTGTGGGAGATGTAAGGCCTGTAAAAATAGCCACAAGGTTGTGTCTTATCTAGTACCTGGGCTCAAATTTCCTAAAGCTATAGGGAAAATCATGAACTGCAACACCAGCCACACGGTATACTGTTTAGTTTGTCCGTGTGTACTTCAATATATCGGAAGCACCATCCATCCGACAAAGATAAGAATTTTGGAACATCTTAGAGCGATTGCCACCAATGATGTAACTTACCCGTGGCAAGACATTTTGCCAGCCACCATCATAGCAATAGAGATCAGTTGCGCATTTTCTGTCTAGACCATGTGCCCAAAGATATAAGAGGTGGGGACAGACAGTTGAAACTGCGGAGTTTAGAATCAAGATATAGCTTAGATATGCAAACAGAAATGCCCCATGGGTTGAATAGTGGGGAAGAGTTAGCCATACATCTGTAAAGTTTCAGCACTAGGATCCGGTTCACTTACATATATTTGAATAATGAGGAAGATCTCCTTTTTCTTTTCTTTTCCTTTCCTTCTCTTTTCTTTTGTGTCAGGGGTTATAGAAATTAATGAAATTGACTATGCAAGAATGCTGTGTTGTTTTTTTCTCTGCTGTTTATACACACATTTTGTGTTTAGGATATGCCTATCCAGGACCCAATCAGAAATGTATCCAAAAACATACAATTGTTTAAAAAGACATGAAGAAAAATTGTAAACGTGTATAGTAATGCCCATTCAGGGCCGAATATTTTCTTGAATTACATTCATGTGAGTGACATTTCACATACAACAGTGTAGGCATCTTGCATGTTCTAAAATGGCCGAAATGTTAGTCAGAAAGGACAACAGTCCGTTTTCAATGTTTACACCCATAGTTCACCAATGAATTTGAACTTTGAATCATGTATTTAAGTGACGCTGTCTCGGGCTGCCAGTTGATATTGAGAAAGGCTGTCGCCGAAACGCGTCTTTTGTGTATTTAATTCCAATAAATTTTGGATTGTAAGCGCCCGTGAGTGCTGGTACCTTTTTGTACTTGGTAGCAGAATAAATATATATATATTTTTTTTTTCACTGAAAAAATCATAGGTTTTACAGATGTTATAGTTAGAAATTTGTATTTAAAAAAACATTTACATTTACTGAAAAAACCATAGGTTTCAGGGGCGTTATAGTTAGCTGGACATTTCACACGTACAAAACCAGAGAAATTGAACCGTTATAGTTAGTTCAGCTAACTTTAACTTGCGCATCCGCAATGCACTGCTCATGGCGTCACATATTACATCATTCATGGCACGGTCAGTGACATCACTGATGACATCATTGATAACATCTCAAATGACATCACTGATGACATCACTGATGACATCATCCACATGAAAATCTGATGCACCTCTTCACAGTCTAAAATAACCTTTGATACATCCACTGTAAAATACAGATAACCATTTTCGAAATTGTTAACACACCAATGCCAGTTACTACATACGCACTCACTGATTGCTAGCTCTAGACACACATCTACTCATTCATCCATACAATCACTCATACATGCAGTCACTCATAAATACAATACTATCATAAGCAGTCATACACCTATACAGACAATCACTCACCGCTACTCATCCATGCAGTTACTCACACACCCACTTAGTCATGCAAAGAATCTATCCCAGTCCCATTTACTCACCTATACAATTATATACACACCACCTCACTTATTCATTCAGATAGTAACGCATACTTATTCTCTTATATAATCACTGATACAAGTACACACTTATCCATACAGCCACTGTCAGAATCACTCACTTTCACATATAGTTGTTTATATACACCATCACTCACATATACTGCCTTTAACATATGTAGTTACTTGGACATGTACCACTGAGACATCCATTCACTCACCAACACACTCATACAGACACTCACCCACCCATACAGCTGTTTCCATATGCACTCTTGAACTTACACACCCAGTGAATCAACCAGTCACACATCTATGCACAGTCACGTACCTCCCACCCACTCACTCAGTCTCCCATACAAATTTTAATCACTCACTTATACAATCAGTCACACAACTGCTAAATCGTCCATCCAGACACTTATACACCCACTCATTCTTCAATGCACCTTGGCATATATATAAAACATATTTATACTTTCCAGAAACACACAGTCACTGGTTGATGTCATCAGTGATGTCATCAGTGATGTCATTTGAGATGTCATCAGTGATGTCACTGACCATGCAATGAATGATGTAATATGTGACGTCATGAGCAGTGCATTGCGGGGGCGTGAGTTATAGTTAGCGGAACTAACTATAACGGTGGAATTTCTCTGGTTTTGTACGTGTGAAATGTCCAGCTAACTATAACACCCCTGAAACCTATGGTTTTTCAGTGAATTTCAATGGTTTTTTAAATGCAAATTTCTAACTATAACATCTGTAAATCCTATGGTTTTTTCAGTGAATTTCAAAGGTTTTTTAAATACTAATTTCTAACTATAACGTCTGTAAAACCTATGGTTTTTCAGTGAATATATATATCGGCTTGCAGAGGAAGAGCTACGGGCCGTCGGCTCGCAAAGGCACAGCAGCGTACTGGCTCGTAGAGGGACAGCTGTGGTCTGACTCGTAGACGGGGAGCAACGGGCCGACAGGCCTGCTAGCAGAGAAGCTACGAGCTAACGGGCTGGCTCGCAGAGGTAGAGCTGCTGGTCCGAGCTGCGAGCTGACGGGCTGACTCGCAGAGGAAGAGCAACAGGCCGACGGGCCTGCTAGCAGAGACACAGCTACGAGCTAACAGGCTGGCTCACAGAGGTAGAGCTGCGGACCCGATGGCTCGCTGGTGCAGAGCTGCGAGCCAATGGACTGGTTTCTAAAGGCGAGCCGCGAGCCACAAATAGTTATTACCATGATATAACACAGATACATCATCCTGTACAATATCAACAACAGACGAAACAATGTTATGTAATGCCAGTTATTTTCTCTTGACTAATTAAAAGTGCTACGGCATCTTAAAAGGTATTCCGTACATTGTGACTGTGTCACAACGTGTAGTTTGCTGTAAAAACGTGCTGTTTCCTCCCTCACAGGGGAGTTTCGATACCTCGATTTGGCCTTCCATTCCGACCTTGAAGGCAGAGTTCGACAAGCTGAGCCGAATAAGAGCCTTATTGTCCCAGAAAGGCGTTTCTCTCACTTCTGCCCGTGAGACTTATGTCCTGCAGGTGGCCAACACGAGAACAGAAGTTCATAATCTTTTAAACACTGATCTCCCACAACATTTTGGTGAGCTAATTCATTCTATTTTCAATGCTTTGCATACAACAGGGCTGGCGCATTTTTTTAAGCTTGCGTGATCTGGCCTTGTATCGTCTTTTCAAACTATTTTTGGTGTGATCCCTGCTTTCATTCATTCTATTTTCTCTAGTGTTTTCGTCGGGTTGCCACTTCGACTAGCTTTGGCTGCCGGACTTTGCCTCTTGATCTGCATGCTCAGAAATGGCTGCTCCACCTGTGCTCGTTCACAACCCAGCCCTACTACAGCTACTTTGCAACCGCATGCTTGACTGTTATGGTACCTTGCTGCTGGCCACTCTCAGCGTGGCTTACAATTTGTCTTTCCGCTATCCCTGGTATACTTGCATCCAACCAGTGTTCTCATGCATGTCCTGTCCCTTCCAATGGCCGTTGGATCTATGCCTCACAAACACAGAGTCGCCTGATCCGGATTTTCCTTTACTGATGAACCCTTTGGTGAATCATGAGTGTGAATGTTCCGGTATTGGTTTCATTGCATGTGCTGCTGCACTTGGTGTGCTAGCTCAGTGGGATGTATGTATGGCTGCACATGATTTCCTGCAACGGAGTTACATCGAGTACCACACAAGTTGCCCTGCTATGGTGCTGGAAGCACCGATAATCAATGAGCACGTTTGCTCCTTCGGATTGCTGAATTGGATGGCGTCTACTTTTTCAGACGAAAATAATGATTTCATGTTGGAAGCTGTTGCAACTTACTGCTCTTACACACTGATGGATTAATTTGGCAGTGCCACATGGCTTTTTTCTTTTTTCTTTTTTTCTTTCTCACCATCGTATTATTAAATTTTTCTCTTTTCAACCCTGTGGACATTCTTCGCCTACTTCATTTTCCTATATTGTATATCTGCTCTTCTTGGCTCAGACTTTTTGGACTCTGTGTTCTACTTTGCTCACTGTGCGTTGGACCGCCCAAAGGGGAGGGTGTCGAGGGGGTTAGGAGGTGCCAACGAACGTTGCCAGATTAGCATGAGTTCGTACCTTGCATCACAGCCATTTTAGCCGCTTTTTCCACACGACTCTAAATGCATTGGTTCTCGTAAACACTTCTTTTTTCGCTGCTTCGCATGCGAACTGTCTGCCTGTCACTAGTTCTCGTCTGTACGCCGTGTTCGAGAGCAGAAAACAACATTGCTGGTTATTCAGCTTTGGCCCGTCCCACGCACATATAGACACAACATGGAACAGACCTCCGCTTCTGACATTTCAAGTGCTTTTAATATTATACAGGATGCAAATTACACATACTTGGAGAACAATCTTTCCCAAGGAAGAGCTGTGCTTGTCCGGAGATGTAAATCCTATCATATAAGACTTAAGGTAGGGGGTTCCGCTGTCCAAGCCCAGAGGTCTTCCACTGATATAATAAACATAGCTCGTAGCATGGGGAGGGTGGTAAGCGCTATATGGCTTAATCCACTGACATTATAATATACTTTCCCCATTCGTACTTTATGCAATTAAAACTATGCTAATTGTATTGTTTACTTACATTTCTTTGCTCACCTTAGCACGTGTACTACATTACAGAGCTCGTTAGTTGAAATAAACATTTTAAACTATACAAAGTCTCTGGTTACTCACATTGTGAACAGGTATGAGTGTCTAAGCGAAAGAGTGTCTTGTTCCCACGAATTCTGAGAGGACCTGAGTCGCATTGTTCTAGGATATCTCATAGTTGGTAGCTCCGCTGTAGTACGGAGAACGAATGAGATACTATAGATAGCGGATAGGGGGTTTCTGTGCACTAAGGCGTGTTTTTGGTACACCACAACATACCGAGGTCCTGGTTTCCTGTGATGTGGGGAGCGAGCCTCGAGCCGGTGATGTGGGGAGAGGGACCGTGAAAGGGGTATCTCGCACAGACAGAGCTGCGGTATATTTTCAGTGTTGCCTCGCAGAGGTAGAACTACGGACCCGATGGCTTGTAGACGGAGAGATGCGAGCTGACGGACTGAATCACAAAATGGCTGCCAACACTTCCTAGTTTCAACCGTTCACAGCCAATCAGCCGCAAGCTCGTGCTCGTAACACCTCAGCCAATCAGATGTCAGAATTCCCAAATATCGATATCTGTTAAATTTGATATTTCTCAAAAACTACTGAACGGATTTACACCATTTAAACAAAAGCGTGCTTTCTGGACCAAGACCTTTCTCCCTGCCAAATTTGGCGTAATTCCATTCAGCAGTTTGACCTGTAGCCTTGTCTAAAGTTTCCTATGGAAAATGCATTGAGAAAACACGTTTTGGGACCCCCCCTTTTTTCTCAGCCCTCCCTTGACCAATCACCCCCAAACTTTCAAGATCGGAGCTGATCAAAAAAGAGAAACTTTTTGGAAACTTTCGTAAATATTCGTCAAACTACGCCAAAGTTATAAGCACATGAAAAAATGCTTTTCCTATGGAATCGTGGTCCTAACTATAACTATCTACTGGCGACCGCCAGTGTGTATATATATATATATATATATATATATATATATATATACATACATACATATATATATATATATTGCAAAAAATTACTCCTTCCACCTCTACCTCGGCAGCGAAGAAAGAGATACGAACCACTTGTTTTCTCAGGCAAGATGTTTTATTTCATACCCAGCAGCAGTCGACAGATGACGCGTTTCGGGCTCAAGCGCCCTTGTTCACATCATATATATATATATATATATATATATATATATATATATATATATATATATATATATATATATATATATATATATATATTACCTACTGGCGGTCGCCAGTAGGTAGTTATAGTTAGGACCACGTTTCCATAGGAAATCCGCAACATTCTATTTTGAATAACTTTGGCGCCGGTCGACGAATCCTCGCAAATTTTTCAAAATAGGTGGGGCGCTACGCTCCGCTCCTACCCTGAAAGTCTCGGGGGGATTCGTCAAGCGGGGGCTGAGATAAAAGGGGGGTCCCAAAACGCGTTTTTCCCATGCATTTTTCCATAGGACCTTTAGACAGGGCTACAGCCCGAACGGCTGAACAGAATTACTAGAAATTTGGCAGAGAGGTAGTCCTCAGTTCAAGGAAGTGCCTTTTGTAGGTTTGGTGTAAATCTGTTCAGTAGATTCTGAGAAAATAGCCTTTAAATCAATATATATATCTGAGCCAGCTTACGGTGCGCTTACGGTACGCTTACCGTACGCGTACGGTGGCGTGCGCGAGCGCGATTCTGATTGGCTCTTAGATCTTAGTAAACATTCGAATCGGCCGAAACCAGGAAGCGGCGGCCGCCATTTTCTCTCTCGCACTGAGAGTGATTTCTAAAATATAAAGCCCAAAAACATGTAAAGGGGCTGTTTAGACAGCTCCCACACACATAGCCATGTTGAGGGAGTCCCCACAGATCCCCCAAGGCCAAAAACTGAATTTTTATTTTTTCGGTAATTTCGCCGATTACGCTTACCGTACGCGTACGGTAAAAAATTTAAAAAAAAAAAAAATTATCCACACTCTCTCCACCCCGTGTGCAATTGGTGCCCGCAGTGCACCAATTGTGCATGGCGTATTATAGATGAGATAAACTAAAATATTTTAAAAAAAAATAATAAAAAAAAAAAATTATCCACACTCTCTCCACCCCGTGTGCAAATGGTGCCCGAAGGGCACCATTTGTGCATGGCTTATAAAATATACGAAAAATTAAAATATTACCTTTCAAAACGAAGTGCATCATATGTCCTCCATGTCCGCACGGTGCGCGAAGCGCATCGTGCGTACATGGCCCATCTAGCGTAACATGGGCACGCGGTGCGCGTAGCGCACCGCGTGCCCACCGTGCGTGCACGGCACTAACTGCGTAAAGTGGGCGCGCGGTGCGCGAAGCGCACCGCGTGCTCACTGTGCGCGCACGGTGCACGAAGCGCACCGTGCGCGCATGGAACGAACTGCGTTAAGTGGGCGCGCACGCCACGAATGGCGTAAAGTAACTTAGCATTTAAAAAACCATACAAATTCACTGAAAAAACCATAGGTTTCACACACGTTATAGTTAGGAATTAGCATTTAAAAAACCTTGCAAATTCACTGAAAAAACCATAGGTTTCACACATGTTATAGTTAGCGGAAATTTTACTGATAAAAAACCAATGAAATTCCCCCGTTATAGTTAGTGCAGGCAACTATAACTCACGCGACCGCAATCTTCTGCTGATGACATATGTGTCTTTATGAAAAAAAAATATTTGTAATATATGTATAGCTAAAAATGTATGGAAGAAGACATGGGCAAATAAGTGTCTAAATACAGTATTAGCATCAGCAGAGGATTGCGGTCGCGTGAGTTATAGTTGCCTGCACTAACTATAACGGGGGAATTTCATTGGTTTTTTATCAGTAAAATTTCCGCTAACTATAACATGTGTGAAACCTATGGTTTTTTCAGTGAATATATATATATATATATATATATATATATATATTATCTACTGGCGGTCGCCAGGAGATAGTTATAGTTAGGACCGTGTTTCCATAGGAAATCTGAAAATTCTATTTTGAATAACTTTGGCACCGGTTGACGAATCCTCGCGAAATTTTCAAAACTAATGGGGCGCTACGCTCCGCTCCTACCCTGAAAGTCTCGGGGTGATTCGTCAAGCGGGGGCTGAGAAAAAAGGGGGGTCCCAAAACGCATTTTCCCCATGCATTTTTCCATAGGACCTTTAGACACAGCTACAGCCCGAACGGCTGAACAGAATTACTTGTAATTTGGCAGAGAGGTAGCCATAAGGTCAAGGAAGTGCCTTTTGTAGGTCTGGTGTAAATCTGTTCAGTAGTTCCTGAGAAAATAGCATTTAAATCAATATATATATCTGTAAGCGCGCTCCGTGCGCTTACCGTAAGCTTACCGTACGCGTACGGCGCCGTGCGCGAGCTCAATTCTGATTGGTGGTTACATGACTGTAAACATTCGAATCGGTCGAAATCAGGAAGTGTCGGCCGCCATTTTCTGTCTCTCGCACTGAGAAACAAAGGTGGGGAACGTGAAACGGGGGCAACGAAGAGAGTTGCAGACCCCCTAGTGTTTGTCAGGGGGTCCAAGAAGGACCCAAAAGTACGAAAAATAAATTTAAAGATTTTTAAAAAAATCGCGGGGTACGCGTACGGTAAGCTTACCGTACGCGCACGGCAAAAAAAAAAAAAAAAAAAAAAAAGAAGTAACAATCACATTTATTAAATAAATTAAAGGACCCACAAGGGAGAAAAAAAAAATGTTACTGCGTAAAAAAAGGCGAGGCGCGCACGGCATGGACTGCGCAACGTGGGCGCTCGGTGCGCGAAGCGCACCGAGCACCCACAGCGCGCTCACAGTGCGCGAAACGCACCGTGCGCGCAGGGTGTGCGCATAGTGAAAAACCAGAAAAAAAAATAAAAAATAAATACATAACTTAGCATTTAAAAAACCGTACAAATTCACTGAAAAAACCATAGGTTTCACACACGTTATAGTTAGGAATTATCATTTACAAAACCTTGCAAATTCACTTAAAAAACCATAGGTTTCACACATGTTATAGTTAGCTGTACATTTCACTCGTAAAAAACCAATGAAATTCCACGTTATAGTTAGATCAGGTAACTATAACTTGCGTGACCGCAATCCACAATGTGTAATTTCAGATGTCATCATTGATGTCATGAGTGATGTCACTGACCATGTCATGAGTAATGTACTATGTGACGTCATCAGCAGTTTATTGTGGGCGCGCAAGTTATAGTTACCTGATCTAACTATAACGTGGAATTTCATTGGTTTTTTACGAGTGAAATGTACAGCTAACTATAACATGTGTGAAACCTATGGTTTTTTAAGTGAATATATATATATATATATACACACACACAAGGCTCGGACGAGCCGAGACGTTATGGCGACATCAGAGGAATAAAGATTTAATTGCACTACCTTCTGGTCCGTGACCGTGGTTGAAGGAGGAATCTGCGAGTTTGACACAGAAAAAAGTGATATATATATATATATATATATATATATATACACACACACAAGGCTCGGACGAGCCGAGACGTTATGGCGATATCAGAGGAATAAAGATTTAATTGCACTACCTTCTGGTCCGTGACCGTGGTTGAAGGAGGAATCTGCGAGTTTGACACAGAAAAAAGTGATATATATATATATATATATACACACACACACACCTGGGAATCCAGGTACAAATCCCAGCTCCAGCACAAATCACTTAATCTACCCATACCACATTAAAAAAATATATAATGGGTAAAATGTATGTGGATAAGTCCCACTTGAAGCACACTATCTTTTATTGCCTCCTTAATGTACAGTGCTCCACTGCTTCTTATCTAGGTTTGCGCTTGATAAACACCAGCACATGTACACATGAAGTGTAGTACCTACATTTCAAAGTTATTACCACATTACAGCATATGGAGTATGCTTACTGCCTCAGAGATTGCACATTATAATGGTTCGGCCGAGAAAAACAACTCTGCAAATGGTCGCCAGTCCCATTCAGTGTTATGTTATCTAATTTCACAGATTTTTACAGTTTTACCCCGGTTCTGGCTCCATACAAGTGCTGTCGAAATATCATGGTATAAACCACTCCGTTTAATATTATTCGGTTAATCAACCTCAGAAGAATGAAATGTCCCTGCTAGGATTGAAATATGTGATCTGCAGGTCAATCGAGCAGTCATCAGCGAGAGATTTAACTCACTCAGCCTTCTTGGTGTTACATAGCTGACATTTTTTAAAGAATGACATTGTAATTCATATTTATTGTTATTAGTTAATAATATTGATAATGTTGCTAAAGTGACAAAAAAATCACATAGCAATTCTCATTTCAATTAGCACGATGACGATGATCCTATATTGCTAAAGGAATTGATGGCATTTTGTTTTAAGATTACACACATTGAGGATATGAAGTCCAGATATGAAATATGACTAGAATCACACAATGTTTACTCTAGTGTGGAATTCTGGGATTAGAACCCAGCCCTCCAATTTCCAAATTAGCAACCTTAAACTATATTGCGTCTGTCGAAATGACGGTTATGAACATTATTGTTACTGTTAGAATACTAACAGTATGTTTGTACTAATAATATTCATTGTGTTTTTAGCATTAGAACTGTTCTGCTCTATTCAGCCTCCTTTAAATTCAGATTAGATAGCGTTAAATAAGGATCACCCAGGGACCCTCTTCCTATCCCTGTGCTCAAGCAGCTCAAGCCGCCATCTCTGCTTGTTATTATGAACCTTTTAAATACCTCCTTACAGGAAGCGACAGTTCCACCAGAGTGGAAGCATGCTATGGTGCTCCCCCTTTTGAAAAAGGCCAACGTGTACCCCAATTTACCCTCTAACTATCGTCCGATTTCTTTGTTGCCGGCCGTCTCAAAAATTTTAGAGGAACATATCCACGCTCAGCTCTCTAATTTTGTTGAAACACAAAAGTTCCTTCACCCATCTCAATCTGGTTTTAGAGCTGGTTTCTCAACGGAAACAACTTTATTTGGGGTAACGGAAAGACTGCGTTGTCATCTGGATGCTGGAGACATGGTGGCCCTTATTTTGCTGGACTTAAGCGCAGCATTTGACACGGTGTTAGCGAAAACGTTAAGATCATTAGGCATCTGTGGCTCAGCTCCAAATTGGCTCATTTCATTTCTTGCCAATCACACTTTCCAAGTCTTTTCCCCAACAACCAGCTCCGATACCCATCCTTCACCTTATGGGGTACCTTAGGGCTCCATCCTTAGCCCTTTATTATTCAATCTATATGTTAGACCTTTAGCTGACGTTGCGGAAGATGCCTAGTTGTCCCTGTTCTCTTACGCGGACGACTCCCAGATTATTTTCTCTCTTTCTATGGAGAGTGCGGCTGGGCCTTCCCCCCTCCAGCTGGGTTTGGGTAAAATTGCATCATGGATGCCGGTAAATTACCTTAAACTCAACGGCGAGAAAACCGAGGTCTTGAAACTTGGTAAAACTAAGGATCTCGGGGGTCCGCAACACTGGCTCAGTGAGATGGGAGCACTTCACCTCCTGTCAAGTCCGTAATCTGGGTGTCATCATTGATGACTCGCTAACTATGCATCATCAAGCTGTCAAGGTGGCCGCTACATGCTTTACCATCCTGAAGTGGCTAAAAAAGATCATCTGGATGCTGCCTGAGCCCACCCAGAGAACAGTAGTCCAGGCGCTGATCACCTCAAGACTGGACTACGGCAATGTCCTTTACCTAGGATCCAATAAGGAGGTGACTCGCAGGCTACAGATGGTTCACAACTCTGCTGCAAGACTACTTTGCCGGGTTCCTAGAGCCACCTCTGTCTCCAGTCACCTGCGGGACCTGCACTGGCTCAGGGTGGAGAACCGCATTAAGTTCAAAGCCCTGGGCTAAATGTTCAAAATCAAGACAGATGCCGCCCCTCAGTATCTGCAGTCTCTGGTCTGTCCCTATGTGCCTTCCCGATGCCTCCGCTCATCCACTCAAGGAAATTATCTGTGCCCAGAGTCAAACTATCTCGGATGGGTGGTAGATCATTTGCATACCTTGGTCCCTCACTCTGGAATTCCCTTCCCAAACCCATTCGGAACGAAAGGGTATATGCCCAATTTCGCAAATCATTGAAGACTTGGCTTTTTAACCAGTAATCATCTTCGGTCTGCTCTGGCCCCGGGAAAACCATTTTGGGTAGCTGTTGCGCCTTATAAATGTAATTATTAACAATAATAATAATAATAATTCATGCGACCTTTGTTCAATAAAAACCCATCAGATGACAGATACAGACGGTTCACTGAGAGTTGGTCTGCAGCCCCTGCTATTGTTCCCCTACTGTTGCACCTCGATCCCGTCCTGCAGAACCCTAGTGCTGTTCCAGTACTCGCAACTGCACGCAGCTCTGCCGATGTACCTCAGTCTTGCCCTGCAGCACTGTCAGTGCTAAGGCAGTATTGACGCCTAGATTGCGCTGCTGGTGTAATCCATTTCTGTCCTGCAGTACTTGTAGTTTTCCAGATCTGATACCTACACCCTGCTCTGCTGATGTACCTCAATCCTGACCTGCAGCACCCCCAACTATTCCACTGCTGACACAGACACAGCTCTGCCAATGCTCCTCAACCCTCCCTTGCGGTATTCCCTACTAGTCCCTCTCCCCGCCCCTCCCAACCCCTTCACTCTTTGTTACTTCTTCTCTTGTTTCATCAACTTTCTGGAAATCTAGTTTGACTTTTGCTGACTTCACCTTTTCAAGCCTCACCTTCTGACTAACCTCATTTCGACAAGTAATGCGGCGCCCATGCAGCTCCCTCTGTACGTGAATTGTCATATTCCCAGAGATGAGCAGATATAATTCTGCTGCTGGTGCGGCTGGGCTCTGATATGATAATATCGGGAGTAGGAGTAAGGGAGGAAGAGAGAGAGGCGATAGAGAGACAAGCAAGAACGTTGGAGTAAAGAATATCTAGAGAAACTGAAGGAGAACAGCAGAGGGAGGAAAGGAGGCTGTACCACAGGGGAGGTATTGAGAAAGAAATGGAAAAAAGAATGGGAAAGGAAGAATACAACTGTGAGTAATGAGAGGGTACTGACCGGATAAAACGATAGGAAAGGGGCAGAGTGGAGACAGACAGGCAGAGTGGGCTGGGTAGAAAGTAAGGAAGATAAGAAGAGAACAAGTGAGAAAGAAAGATGGAGGAGAATGAAACAGAAAGACAATAAAAGAAAGAAGGAGAGGAGAAAAAAGGTAAGAACACTTGAGAAAGGGGGTAGGAATAGGAGGTACGGTGGAAAGATACAGCGGGGAGGTAATAGTTTAAAAGAAAGAGGAAGTGAAAAATGGTGACAAAAGAGGAAATGCAAAAAAGAAGAGGATGAGCTGTGAGGTTAGAAAAAGAGGAAAATATTCACGAGAAGGAAAGAGATTAAACGAGGAAAAAGGTAAGAGAGTATGCTAGATAAAAGGCATGGGGTAGATGAGAATAAGAAAACAAAAGGAGGAAGGGAAATGGGCTAGAAAGACAGAAATAAGTGAGTGAGACAGACCAAGGGAGAAATCAACAGAGGGGAACATGCGAAAGCTCTAAAATGGGGAAGTAGAAACCTAAAGGATTACTCACTTATAGAGGAGGAAAAGCATTGATATTTGCATTCTCAAGGAATCCATTCCAGACTATCAATCTGTAAACTCCATCATTCTTCTTTCCTTTCTCCTTAATATACTTATTTTCTTTCAGAAAGGAGAATGTTGTTTCACGCAGGATGGCTGCAAAGATCTGGAGAACAGTCCTTGTTTAAATAAGGTGCATGATTTTAGCATCCCTGCAGTTTCTGATAAGATACAATGGTTGTGGTGTTTGCTAACAATATAAGGCTTATAGACAGTATTAACTGGAAACATGCATTGATAAGAACACTTGCCATTTTAACTTCTACAATCCCTGAATAAAAAATATAAGCCTATGCAGATTCAAAAATTCATATTTTGTCTCCAGTGCGTGCCTCTACTTGTTCTTGTCAGCCTATTTGAAAACTCCTTGGATAATGATGAATTTCACAAAATGTGATTCTTTCTAAAAGTAATTGGCCTAGAGTTGGAGGCCAGGAAGCTTCACAAACGTCTTTAGTTTTTTCTTTTCAACATTTATACTCATCAGATAGGGACACTTATCCACTGACCCTCCTAGTGCTTTTCTGATTATACTGACATTATCCTGAAACAGATAAGGAAAATGTTGCTTGGGAGTAGTTATGAGCTATCGTCAATAATAAATGTGCATGAAATAGTTCAAGAAGACAGTAGTACACGTCAGCAACAAGAGCATCTTGGTTCCTGGAACATCACTCTCATATAAACCTCATAGGAAAGCGGAAACCCAAAAGTATTACTAGTGCAGACGGAGCACTGAATAGGGGGTTGTTTGACATAAGCAAGTGATCTTACCAATTGCACCCAGTGAGAGATATTAGAAAAGAGCCATGCAAAAGTGAAATATCAAAAATGCTAAAAGCTTGCATCAATTCTATAATGTAAGAGATAGTTTGGTGGGTTGGGTGACTCCTGCAGAGAAGAGATCCCTGTGAGTAAACTCCATGCCAAAGGTTCAAATCCTAGCTGGGCTAACTCGACCTTCCATCCTTCCACTTTCAAAAATGGATATTTGAGTTGAGCTTCAGAGCCCCTGTGATTTACAGTGCTACAAAGCATCAATTATGGCAGTTACATAAATGTCTAGCGCCAAAAAACTGGAACAGCCAGGGATATAACAGGTGAGATGGCTCAGTGGACACGTGTGTCCATTGCAGGGACTTGTGTTCAACCACATGGTCATAGAGTCCTGTAAGGTCCACCCAGGCTTTCATCCTCCTATGGTCAGGACAATGCAGCACCATGAAGCGTCTTGTGGTGAACATGAGCTTTGCAAATACACGTAATTTTAAAACAGTCCCTTATAGCAAACGCTTTCTGACGAGGATCAGAGTAATGCCGCTTGCACTCCACTCAGGCTGGATCCATAGCAAATTTTCAGGACAAGTGATTGAGAGGAGAGTGTGGGTGGGTGAAGGCTTGAAAATACAGATGTGTCAAGACTGACAGCTCTATCACCCACTCTCTGCCTTTCCGTACTTGTGCATCAGTTAAACCCCAGTTTTTCACTTTCTGGCCTAGCAAATTTTAATACATTTAGCAGATGTCCCAGTTTGCCGATGGGTTCAAATGAAGACAGAGGGTGGCAAGTTTTCATATGTTCCAGTACAGAATACATTATCAGCCCCTAGCAGAAAACAATTTAGTTAACAAAGATGGTACAAGGTGTAGATGTTTCATTTACTTCGCTGTAATACCACATTGTCTCTGTGATCTATGTTGTTGAGAGCTGTCAATTAAATCATTCTGTGCCCTTCCATCAGTGGAAACTTGTAACCCTACTTCTATGTTGATGTAATATTTATTTTTGGGCAGTTTTAGATAGCGGGAAATCGACCCGAAGGTATCTTCGGAGCGCTGTACATGAGCATCAGTTGCATTATAGACGGACACATTCATTTTTAGGCACGGAAAGATTAAGTGATTTGCGCAAAATCACGGGATGTTGAGTCTCCCGCCGAGGCTCGAACCGGGTTCCCCAGCTTCAAAGTGTCCCGCGCTAGTCTTAGCCACATCCTCTTATATTTTGTTTTACGAAATCTGGTCACTCTGCCTTACAGAGTCATGAGTCCAACGGCCAATGCCCTTCCTAAGGGCGTGGAACTCCAAGGAGCCTTGCTGACCTCTGCCACCAATTGGCAGGTTCTCTAAAGAGTTGAACGCGTCACTGGTGCATTCACCACCTAGCCTCGTCTTTTGAATGGCTTCCGGGCCTGGAGCTGCCTATGTTCCTTGCCACACACCCGTGTCCCAGTCTGGGTGCCCAGATGACACGTACTGGAAGTTTCGTACCCGGATTTCATGAGACGTTTAGTTCTGCATTATAGTATGCCAAGGTGAATGTCCCAGAAAGCCCTTTCCTATACTCCCCAGGGGTAACTTTAATGTACAGATGACGTCAGGGCTTTGAGTTTGGGGGGAGGCTGACAGTTCTAATCACTGGCAAAGAAAAAAGTGAGTGTTGAAACACAGAGCTGTAGCTATTAATAATAGAGCACGTGCAGAGTCACCGGAGCCCGGAGCTATGAGGGGGCCTTCTGCATCCCACCCATGGCTCTATTTTAAAACCATGTTCCTTGCTTGCGTCAGAGCCGGCGTTGAGGCCACTGTTGAGACCCATCCTCCCTGGGCCAATTCTCAGGGCCTTCCCCTAAAAGAATCATCAAAAAACGAAAACAAAACGGAGTGACTGGCTCGGAATCAGTGCAGACTGACCATTAACACAGTTTAACCAGTGGAGCTCTGGGCTGTTTCCTTGCTACTTTGGGGTCACCCCCTTGCTGGTGCTGTTTGGCTGCACTGCAGGTGCTCACAGTCCCACTCTTTAGCAACCATAAAGCCTCTTCTTCTGTGCGACAACTCTTGACCTCGGTCAGCCTGTCGGCAAGCACCGACTCCTCAGGCACCCTTGCACAGCTCATGTGAATGATGAGCGGGTATACCAACCTGCCCCTGTTTGGATGTAATACCTGGAGGACCTGCGTGTGGGGGGAGTAGGAAATAGGAAGGGGCTTACCGGGACAAGGATGAGAACCAGGAGAACAAAGAGGCAGTCCACGTGGAGGAGGGATATGAACAGAGCGCCAGGAAGGAGAAGGACACAAAGGAGGGACAGAAGGAGGAAGGGCTTAAGGAGGTGAAGTAGAACCAGGAAGAAGAGGAACCAGGACCACATGGAGGACCAGGACAGCTAGGACCCCAGGAAAAAAAGGAAAGTGGCCCAGAGGATTCAGTGGAGGAAGAACAAGACCAGGAGGAAGAGTATGAGAAGGGGCGGAGTAAGAAAACCAGGATTAGGTGAGCTAAGAATACCATAAGTATAGAAACACCGGGACCATCATCACCAGGAGGAGTGAGACAAGGACCACCAATGACAGGGATGTCAGGACCAGGCAAACCAGGAGGAGAAGGATGAAAAGGAAAGCCAGGATCAGGAGGCCCGGGCTGACCCGGAGTAAGGACAAGGAGGAGGAGAGGATCAAGATGACCAGAACCACCAGGAGAACCAATACTAGGACTACAAGGCTAGAGGACCAGGAAAACCCACAGACAAACCCAGGATGCTCAAGTCTGGGAGGTCATGATGAGTAAGATGGCCACCAGGAATAACAGGATGAAAAGAAAAAGCGCCAAGAGGACCATGATAACTGGGACCACCAAGAGGACGGACACCACCAGAATCACCAAGAGGATGAAGGCCAGGACAATGCAAAGGAATACGACCAGGGTGAACAGGCCAAGGAAGACCAGGAGAAGGACATAGCGGGGACAAGCTGGTGAAGATGTAGTCCAGGAGTAGAAGACCATGAGAAGTAGAAGGAGTTGGAAACCAAGAACACCAGGAGGAGGGGGACCGGGAAGAGGAGGAGAGGCAGGTCCACAAAAAGAACCCAGACAACCAGAGGGACAATGTAGTAATCAGGAGACCACACTGGAGTGAAGATGTCAACGTAGGTTTATTCAGGTATCAGGTAAGCAGGCACAAAGGTAGAATAAGTCCAGGTATAAGTCATGTCAAGCCCCACCGGGAGCAGCCTGCTTGCTGCTCAGCCCCATCCATCAACTGTCATCTCACATTCAGTCACCCAAGCATTCCACCCATAGCCCACACACCAAACATTCCATTCAGATCACTCACACAGGCTGAGCAGCCAGGGACAGGGAAACATGGGAGAGGCAATCCATAACATCAGGATACTACATACCTCTTCCCTAATGAACAGAAGATAGATGTAACGTAAACAAAGCATAAAAGATAAAAACAGCATATAACTATAAACATAAATTACAGCACAATAAATAGTTCAAAATCCAGGGAAGTGAAAACAACATCGCAAGAGGAATAGAACTAAAAAAGATTAATCTAGAGCCCACACCCAGGGATGGCGGAAAACACGCATCACGAGAGGGAAAGGAACAGAAGACAAAAGAGAAAGACGGATACACAATAATACCCATTCCCCTCTTCTAATGAAAAAAATTAGTTGACGTAAAAATGTAATACCTCCATGTAAGGAGTAAAGTCAATGTGGACAGAAGGGACTAGTACCCAACGTCCTGCCCCCACCCTAAGTAAGGGACAACGTGTACGTAAATGAGGACTAGAGGGACTAGAACCCAATGTCCTGCCCCAACAAATTACGAGGGACAACCAGTGAAAAGAACAAGCAAGCCCTCCAATGTGAGGAGTCCGGCAGGATGAAAACCCTGCAACAAAAACCCGTGGAGCGCAAGGGGACCATCCCAGCAACAAAACTCGTGCAGCACAAGGCGTCTTAAGCACACAGGGACATCCCTGCAACATAAACTCATGCAGCGCAAGGCGTCTTAAGCACGCAGGGACCAACCCCTGCAACAAGTCAAAGAAACCACCCTCACGTAAGGGTACAATATAAATATAGCGTAAAGTGGGACTTAAAAAACAATCATCAACCTCAAAGTGAGGTCACAGAACCCAAAAACTTACCCCCAGGTAGGGCCAACCCTCATGTAAGGGAAATGTTACCCCGTGAAAGGGTTCCACCCCTGTGTGGGGGCCACATGTAACACTTTATGGGAAAAGGACCATGTACCTAAACCCATGAACACCCCTCATGTAAGGGAGAATGAAGTGCAGCTAACCACAGATAACTAAAACGTCCCCAACGTAAGTGAAAATTATACTGTGAAGGGGACATCCTCAACTCGTCGCCAAAAATAAGTGTAGTAATCAGGAGACCACACTGGAGTGATGATGTCAACATAGGTTTATTCAGGTATCAGGTAAGCAGGTACACAAGTAGAATAAGTGCAGGTATAAGTCATGTTGAAGCCCCACCGGGAGCAGCCTGCTAGCTGCTCAGCTCCATCCATCAACTGTCATCTCACATTCAGTCAACCAAGCATTCCACTCATAGCCCACACACCAAAGATTCCATTCAAAACACTCACACAGGCTGAGCAGCCAGGGACAGGGAAACATGGGAGAGGAAATCCATAACATCAGGATACTACAGACAAAGACCAGGATTACCAGCAGGATCAGCACTAGGAGGGTGAGGATCAGGACGACTCAGACGAGATCCTTGAGAGAACCAACACCAGGATTCTCACCACCAGCTGGATCATAACCAGTAAGGGCAAGAGCTATGACAAGAAGAACAACCAGAAGTGATTCTTTGCCACATGTATTAAGGTGCACTCTGAAATACAGATGCCACACCTCTGATTGACAATTCTTTGATGTTGTTCTTAAATCACCATCCCTTTAGATACTCCCACTTCTTCAGCCCACGTAAAGCTTTGGTAGCGCTGTATGATGTAACACAGTAAGCAGAGTGTCCCAAAATACCTCCCCCTGCACTCCCCTGGAAAGAGGGTTTAGGCGAGCTCTACATTGTAACACACCAGGCTGAGTGCCCCAAAATACCCTGTACCAGACTCCTTCTACACTCCTCTATGTCCCGGCGGTGTGTGGGGGTTAGAGGGAGCCATGGGCTCATTATACAGATGAGTTGATTGAATCGAGGTGTGAGCAGTAGGGTGGGAGTGTGATATATAGACAGAGGATTTGGCCCGTATGGGAACAGGTTGCAACTTTATCTGGAACAATTGTGTGATCTGTTAGTCATAGAGGCGATCTATGGAGTTGAGGTGAGATCTGTAGGGAGCTGGAACCCTCCTTAGGGTTGAGGTGTTATGTGAAGTGTGGCAGTATGATCTGTAGGGAGAGATGTGATCTGGGGGCTTGTGTTGTAATGTAAAGGGTTATTTTGTGATCCTAAATTGACGTATAGGAAGCCGGGGTTATCTGTGATCATGGTATGAACTCCGGAGGGAGCAGGTATGGTCTTTAGAGCTGCAGTGTGATCTACAAGGTGTCACTGTGGTCTGTAGGGAGCAGGGGCCATCTGTAGTGTTAAGGTGTGTGCAGCGTGCAGATGTGATCTACAGAGTGGCAGACTGATCACATGGGCGGCAGTGTGGTCTACAGTGTTGAGGTGTGATCTGCATGATGGGAATGTGGCTCACATGGCTGACGTGTGGAGAATAATCTTTTAAGCACTTGGACAGAGGTCCATATTTATGACAATACAGTGTTTGTGAACAAGGCAAAGAGGCTTGAACTCAACCCAAGTAATGGCGGAGGAAGAGCAGAGGGGCGGTGGTGTGGTTGTCAAGACAGGTCGGACCTATCTGCATGTCTTTGGTGTCTGTGTGTGACCTGCAGGGCGCAGTCTCAGACCCTGGTGAGGTCTGCCCAGCTTTCCATCCAAAAAGGCCAAGAAGTCACAGTTCCTCTTAGTTAGGCATTACTAACAGTTACAGTTTGGGGCCTGCAATATATTAGTGGATAATCTAGTTATTGCCAGTGGCATAAATATTTTATTCCAGGTCAAACCCTGAATGGTGGAGTCTCGAAAAAAAAATGTATCAAATACTGGCGCCTCTTGTACAACCTACAATGAAGAATCCATCACTCCGCGTAACCTCCAGATGATGAGGTTTCTGAGTAGGCTTCAAAACTGAAGACTATGCTTAGGACAAGACCCCCCCTTAAAAGACTTGGCTTGTTAGTAAGCCCACCTCTGGCCTCTCATGATTCGGGAAAATTAAAGATCAAAGCGATTTGAATTTCCTGATTAAGGAACAGGTCCCTCCACACATTCCTCACGCTAAATGCCAGGTTTATTAAGCTCCTAGAGAGAGCAAAGTGTTTTGTGTCTGCCGATGAAGAGGCTGAAACAAGTGACATACTTGGAAAAAAAATACAGTCATGTACTTGACTAATTCCATTTTCACTGAACAACTTCTGTTTAGGCTGCCTTAAACTAGGAAGTGCAGACCTTTGAGATGAAAACAGTCTATATATTGATATAAATTGATTCTACCGCTAACACTGCAAACAGAAATGTTTCTCGAATGAAAAACATCATCACCCAATTTAGTGCTGCTGTGCGGGGCATACCAGCATGCAAATCTGTGGCTTACTGCTTTTCCGCAGTCAGCGCTCAACCAACTGGACTATTTTAGCAGGTTACCGCTAGGATGGAGCACTGTTAGAGGGGAAGAGAGCGCCCATGGGTCCATACTTTAATTTATCAGCTTCTATATGAAATGGGTTTTTTGGGGGGAGGTTTTTGTGTAATTCACGCTGTGGATAATTCACGCTGTGGACTGAATCGCTGGGGTTCTCTGGAACCTCAAGATGTGCCTACTGGAGCCAGGAAAGTACAAATCGATTAGGAACTACATAAGGAATGTCACATTTCCAATGTTTTCCAGATCTGGAGAGGGCGCAGATGCGAATGGAGCCCGGCAACAGGCACTCAGGCAATATCCTGTACCTTTAGAAAATTGCGTGCTATGGATGTTTACAAGACTTGACTAAACTAAGAAGTTATATAAGTGCATGATTTTCAGAATGACTGGGTATGCCCTCGCAAGCAATGATGAAACCACAGTTTCTGGATTTTTATCCAACCTCCCAATCGGAGCTGATTAAAATTTGGTCAAGATGTCTGCAAGGGACTCCCATGTTTTTTGTAGACTACTAGTCTGGTACCTATAGAACACACGTTTTTGACACTTTGAAGTTGAAGGAGTTGAATGTCAACAATAGTCACTACAACTATTTGTTTCATTTGGCAGCATCCTTTTGAATTATTTCATTTGCACCTGCTATGGAATTTAATTGCTTCTTTATAAAGTTGTTCATGCAGTGTGAGCTCTTCATCAAAAATGATCCCTTTCTTTGTCAGCTTTGCCCCTGAGGAGATTTGTGCTCTGAGCTACCATTATAGGGAAAAATCCAGAAGATAGGCTTCTGGAACCCGTTCATTTTAGGAAACTTTTGGATATCTAAACGCAGACCTGAACAACTGAAGAAGATGCCAAAGGTGTGGGAAGTTACTGTTTATTTGGAGCCAAAACGTATCGATAAGACAGGCATGGACCTGTGGAAGAAGACGTGACTCAATGTAAGAAGAAGTAGTTACCGCCAAGGCGCCTCAGGGGCGCTGGGCCTATGGCGGGATTCCGGTCCCTGCCAGATGGGGAGGGGCTGGTGACGGAGGCGAGTGACGCCACCGACACCAGCCTACAACATACTTTGGCATTGGTCAGCAAGGTGCGGGGACCTGGAAGTGCATTAGGCACTTCCAGGTCGGAGAGAACCAGTCTGCTCCGGACCTCGAGCAGTGAAGCGGTCTTTTTCACCACTCGCCACTCCGACACGCTGCCGGCTGCCCTTTTGAGGGCATAGGGGGTGTCCGAGGTAGGTAACCTTCTGGGAAGACGGGCCCCCTGCGCAAGATCACGCCGGTTGGACCTCACTGGTAGTTGTACCAGTCATGATCTTACACGTAGACTCAATGCAGGATATGCAGGGACAATGTATAGTTTATGGTTAGGAATGGCTATGTATTACCATCCAAGAATAGGTAAATAATACTGTATGGAGTGTGATGAGGGGGTTCTGCATGTTAATGTAAATATTGCTATTTTTTTACGATTGTGTGTAAATAAATACGGCTGGGGTTGTTACCACCCCTAACCCAGAAAGTACTGAAGGTATTTTTCAAATAATCTGTGCCACAGGGATACTGGTGGTGAAGACCCATGGGGCGGAGATCCCAGGGGTGGATGATCTGCGGTCTGTTTTCAAATCAGGATGTAGGGGCGGGGACTCGGCAGTACCTGTCCATATTGAAAACAGTCATGTGACTTCTACACCTTTTAACCCTCACTGTCTTATGTAACACATCCTTTACATTGATGTACATAGTGATGTAAAGCGCTCTGACACCCTGCATTGGGATGAGTAGCACTATAAAAGAAATAAAACAAAATAGTGGTATTTAAATTGTTATTGTGTAAACACTAGGACAGACCAACACATCTGACATTCTTACAATGCATGTATATCTCTCATACTTAGGGACTGAACAGTCAAAGGCAAGCCTCTCTTAAGTACATGTGAAGTGATAAGCTGTGTGCCTTTGTTTCCACTCCATGACATCTATGTGTGAGAGTCCAGAGAGCTTCCAGCCAGGATACTAGAACAAAAGGGGGCCTGATGGCCCCTTAAATTCGGCCTTTGTTTTGGAGTGAGTGATAATTAAAATCTCACCACCTGGTTGTCTGAAAATTATATGGGACCCGTTCAGCATATTTCAGGGGCCCAAATTCTTGGCAGGCGTCCAACCTGAGCAAAGAGTGAGCGGATAGAGGGTGTCTACCCGCGTGTGCCCCCGAGTTGTGTCCTAGATGTAATTGAGAGGAAACCTAGATGCGCTCAGCCCATCACAAAGGCAGTAAATGTGTGAGACGCTCCTGTCTCCTGCAGTCACAACCTCCAAGGGTGTCCGTGGAGCGCCCAAGGCTTTCCCGCCTTGCTATAAATGCTGCTGTGATAGATTAGAACCATGATGGCGATGGATGTAGTGATCAATGAGCCTTAATTAGGAAGTACAAGACACAGCCTTGTATGGACTGTGCGGAAGAGCCGCGGACAGTGGGTGATGCGTAGAGCAGCGAGTAAGGCCTCCTGCAGGGTAAGAGGTGACATGTCACGCGGAGGTGAGTACAGGCTGTGCACAGGAAACAAGCCCTGCAGACATAAGTGGCCATTAGAACAACGCGTGAGATGTTCCCTTTAAGGTAAGAGGTGTCATTTCAGCTGGAAAGGAGCACTGCCCCCACACCCTCTCACACTGAAGTGACTACAGATGTCTCTGAGACAAAAGCAAGTACATGCTTGACCCAACGTCGACCACAGATGTCCTGATATCCTCTCACTCACAGCCTGGGCACATGTCTCTTACATACACTAGCACACACACTAGCGTACATAGCCCCTCACACACTGATGAGAACAGGTGTCCTTCACACGCAAAAGTGAGTACAGATGCCCTTCAAACGCCACACAAAAATGGCTACAGAATCCCTCACGCCCCTCACATACACATGAGACAGCAAATGCCCTAATACCACTCAGGCACAAATGAGTGCAAATGTGCCTCATAGGCGAGTATGCATGCCCCTCATACACAGGTGAGCAGAAATGTCCTCACACTCCTCACTAGCACATACACACTGTGTGAGTACAGATGCCTTTGCGGCCCCTCAGTTAGACGACTAGAGGCAGCCCTCACACATATGTGAGTTCAGATGTTGCTCAGACACAGAGCAGCATTGATGCCCCCATACACGGGTAAGGACAGATCCCCATTACACATAGGGGTGAGGACTGATGACCTCATACTCCCCTCACACAGGCAAGTAGAGACGCCTCTCACACGGATCAGTACAAATGCCCTCACACTCTCTCACATTCAAGTGATTATACATGCTTCTTAGACAAAAGCTAGTGCATACAGGTGAGTACAGATGTCATTCATTCACCAGTGAGTTCGGATATCCCCTCACCTACGGATCAAGCTCGGGGAAATACCTCGCACTCATGTGAGTACACAAGCCCCTCATACACAGTTGAGAGCATATTCCCCTCTCACTTAGTGTATTACAGATATCTTCGCTCCACTCTCACATAGGCGAGTACGCTCGAGTGAAATTTCCCCCATACCGCTTCACTCACACACACACACACATGGGTGAGTTCAGATGCCGCCAAGACACAGTTCAGTATAGATGCCACTCAAATACAGGTGTGTACATATACCATCAAAACAGGTGTGTACATAGATCCCTCATACACAGGCGAGTACAGGTGCACTCCCGTCCCCTCAGATACACCTGGGAGTACGGATGCCCGTATACCCCTTAGACACAAGTGAGTACAGATACCCCTCACGCACAAGCGAGTACATGTGCCCCTCACACACAGGCCAGTAAAGGAGACCCTCACACTCACATGTAAATTAAGAACCCTCCATGTCTCCTCACACACATGGAGTGCAGATGCCTTCGAACCCACGAGACATGGGGGAGTACAAAAGTCCCTCATACAGCCAGGTCAGGACAGATGCCCCTAACGCGCACAGGTCAGTAAAGCTGCTCCCTCACACACAAGTGAGTACTGACGCCCTCGCACACAGGTGAGCGGTAGCACAGATGCCCGTCACACACGCGAGTTGAGGCGCCTCCCGTATACAAGTGCAAAGGCCCCTCGTGTGCGGTTGAGTACCGATGCCGATCCCACACCGTTGAGCGCAGATTCCCCTCACGCACATGTGAGTACAGCTGCTCGCACACACAGGTGAGTATGCCCCTCGAAGAGGAATACAAAGTCCCCGAGTAGGATTTGTCCATTTCTGGTCCTCCTAGCCCTGGAAAGCTGGCCCGGTTTCCATGGCGACGCACTAGGGCCGTATCCTCCCTTCGACAGAGACAGTTCTTCCCCCAATTTTGTTAATTTGTTTGGTTTTTCTTCGCATCGCCTCTTGACAGCTGACAGACCCGCACTAATTACTTTCTGTCAGTGTGAGTCTGGGGCATGTGGGAGGGAGGAAAGAGCGAGGGGGCGAGAGAGAACTTGAGGGGAGAAAGAAGGCGAGAGAAGAATAGGAGGAAGGGCAAAGAACGCGAGAGAGAAGGGAAGGAAGATAGACAGAAGATGCAGAGAGAAAGAGCAGATAGCGAGAGGGGGGTGAGAGAAAAAAGAGAAAGTAGGAGGATGAGAAGTGTTGAGAGGGAGAGAAAGGAAGAACCAAAAAAGCTGAAAAGAGAGAGAAAGAGCAGAGATACGGATAGAGAAAACACGAGTGGGAGAGAGAGCATAGAAGAGAGAGAAAAAGAGAAGGGGCGAATGAGGGGAGAAGCAGGGAAAGGAGGAGGCATCAAAGGAGAAGAATGATGACATGACAATGTATTGAATTGTGTTAATAATTATGTGTGTATATATTTTTAATGTGGTAAATTTGTATAATTCTTTGTATTGTAACCTTACTGTAATGCTGTGGAATGTTTTATTTGTAGTATACTTTTTATGCCTTCATTATGTTGGCGATATAAAGTTATTCCGACTGACATGACAATGAAAGAAAGTGCAGAGAGAGGAATAAAGAAACCGAGAGAGTAAGCGAGAGAGAGGCCGAGAGCAGAGAGAGATATGTATTAGGAGAAGAATAGATAGGCACATACCGAGAACTGGCATGAGAAAGGGTAGAGAAGAATGTGAGAAGAAAGAGGAAAGGAAGAGAGAAAGATGGGAGCAGCACAGAGAGAGGTGGAGAACAGGGGATGAGACGGAAAGAGAGGGCGGCTTCAGAGAGACTGCGACAGGAGAGACTATAGGAGGAACAGGAGATATCGTGAACTCGAAGGGGGGGAGGTAGGAAAGGGGGATTAAGAAGAGAGTGAGAGAAGAAGGAAAGCGAGTGGAAGAGAGAGAGCTCAAAGAGAAAGGCCTGTGAAACTGTAAGAGAGAGGCGTTTTGAAGCTGGAGAGACAGAGAACGAGATTGTTGAGGGAAGAAAAGATCACGATTGTGGAAAGAAATAGGAGGAAGTGTAAGAGAATGCCGAGGTTGAGAAAGTGAGGCTAGAGAATTTAGTGACAGGCAAACGAAGGAAAAAGAAGAAAGAGAAAACAGATAAGAGCGCAAAAGGACAATGGGAAAGTGAAGAGAGAGGGATGCAAAGATAAATAAAGAGAAAATGAATGAGAATAGGGAATAAGTATTGAGGGAGGTGAGGTAGTGGGAACAGATGAAACAGTAAGGGCTAGAGAACAAAGACTCAGAGAGTGAAAAGGATACACGGCAGAGCATTAGAAGGATAACTGGGACGGAGAGAACGAGGCGAAAGGAAAGAAAGAGACATCTAGAGCGATATGGAAAAAGGGAGAGGCAGAGAGAGTGAGGGAGCGGAAGGATGGACAGGAGGACTGGGCAAGGGAGGTGAGACTGAGAGGGAAGGTTGATAGGGTAGAGTACAGTAGTCAGCCCAAGAACACGCTTCCACAATGCACACATTAACCTGTCCAATTTTCATTAAAGACAAATATGGGCCTACTTGTGATCAAGCAGACGTGACGACCACCTGCATATCCCCACATCTAGAAACCGTCCAGAAAACACATGAAGAATTAAAAAACGTTCTGTTTTCTTCTTCAAATGGAAACCAGAGGAAAAACATCCTTAGAATATGCTGGACTCCTTCATACATGCGATAGGTAGGACAGATGCAGGTGCTAATTTGCAACTATCTTCAGACAAGCCATTTTTGGGTGAAACTGGTAAGCATAAATATTGATCCAAATCTAATAGCACCTATTATGAATTCCACATAATATGTGCCAAATAATCAAATTTAGATCCTTGCCATAGCAACCATATGCCAGGTAAACGCATGGGGTATGTGGTTTAGGAGTACTGGCTTACACATCGAACAGCATATATACATTTTAAAAAAAGATATAGAAATGTGTGGTGTGATTTGAAGGCAGACATGTACCGAGATAATCTAATTTCTTATCTGGGCAAATTTAGATGATTGAAACACGCTGACTTGTATAGAACAAGCATTGGCAAAGCTAATAGGTCTCAGCTATGCAGCAATAGCTATTTGCTTTGCCAATGTGTTTTAGCCATGTTTACCAGAGTGGCTGTTCTCTAGCATGACTAAAAGTTAGTGGCATAGAAGAAAGTGGTGTGGAGTGTCGTAGAGTGGACTGGCGAAGAGTGGAGTAGAGTGTCGTAGAGTGGAGTGGCACAGAGTGGAATGGCGCATATTAGTGTGGAGTGGTGTAGAGTGCGTTGGCGTAGAGTGCAGTAGCATAGAGTGGTGTGGAGTAGAGTGGCTTAGAGTGCAGTGGCACTAAGTACAGTGGTGCAGAGTAGAGTGTAGTGGCGTAGAGTACTACAGAGTAGAGAAAATTGCAGTGGTGTGGAGTGACGTAGAGTGAACTGGTGTAGAGTGGATTGACATAGAATTTTGCAGAGTATGGTGGCGTACAGTGCAGCGGCATAGAATTCAATGGCTTACAATGCAGTTCTGCAGAATGCAGTGGGATAGATTAGTGTGCAATGGGTAGCGTGCAGTGGCATAGAGTGCAGTAGTGAAGAGTAGAGTGGCATAGAGTGCAGTAGAGTAAAGTGGCATAGAGTAGAGTGACAGAGTGTAATTATGCAGAGTGGTACAAAGTGTAGTGACGTAGAGTGGAATGATGCAGATGCAGTGGCGTAGAGTACAGTGATGCAAAGTAGAGTGGTATAGCGTGCATTGGTATAGAGTACAGTATAGCCGAATAGAGTAGCATAGAGTGAAGTGGCGGTGAGTGTAGTGTTACAGAGTAGAGTGTCATAGAGTCCAGTGGTGTAGAGTGGTGTAAAGTAGAGTGTAGTGACAAAGAGTGCAGTTGTTTGGAGCAGAGTGGCATAGAGTGGAGTGGCAAAGAGTGAAATGGCGTAGAGTAGATTGTTTCAGAGTAGAGTGAAGTGGCATAGAGTGGAGTGGTGCAGGATAGAGTACTGTGGCGTAGAGTGTAATGGCATAGAATGAAGAAGTGCAAAATATATTAGAGTGGCATACAGTGAATTGGCATAGACTGCAGGGGTTTTGAGTCGAGTGGCACAGAGTAGAGTGTATTCGAATAGAGTGCATTGGCATAGAGTGCTGTGGTATAGAGTGGAGGGGCGTAGAGTGGAGTTGTGCAGAGTATAGTGGAGTGACCTTGATTGGACTGGAGTGGTGTACAATGCAGTGGTGTAGAGTAGAGGGCATTGACATCAAGTAGAGTGGTGCAGAGTAGAGTAAAGAGAGATAGAGTGCAGTGGTACAGAGTGCAGTGGTGTGAAATGGTGCAGAATAGAGTGCAGTGACCTGGAGTGGCACAGAGTAAAGTGGAGTATGCATGGTGTGGTATCGCACTGCCATTGCAGACAACACATTTTCAACTGGAATGACTATTACATATGCACAGACATACAGTTTCACTAATAAAACTACACTGTGCACAAACAGTAACGTGTGGAAATAGCATCACCTAATGTATTGATTTGTTTTGATCATGTTAAAGTATTTGTTTCCAACACAGTTCAGAATTAACAACAAATGTGCTTCATTTGTGTTTTCCTAGTTCTGATATAGTCTGAAATACTTGCAAAGTTAATTTAAATGTTGTGTTCTATAAAAAAAAAAACTTTCCTATCCACCGCATCCTGCAAGATTGTCACATAAATCCTCTCACTTTGAAGTAAAAAAAGAGAAAAGTAAATGCCAAGTTCCCTCGGAAGAGAGAGCCGACATGTGACCTCGGTCTTTGAATGCACAGCAAATGCGACAAGATAAGAACAAGATTTACAAGTCTGTTTATAGAAAGGACCACTTGCGAAAGAATACAAGAAGAGGTAGTGTGACAAGGCTTTGCTCCTTGGGAAGGACAACTCACACTGGACAGCCTAAAAGAAATAAAGCCAGCAAATAGGAAGCCAGTAAATGTGAACAACAAACCACAAAGCTTAAGGTAAGCAACGGGAGGAATGCATTCCCAGGGAAGCTTTCTGAATGTCCCCAAGATGTGTTAAGCAAACCAGAGAGCTGCGTTGTCTGGTAGGCTTCGACCTAAAAAGGTGTATGTCAACCAGGGCACAAGTCGGAGGTACACACAGGTAGATGGTGTCTACCCACTATTTTTACAGGGTAGATACCGTCCACCCTGTCTAGAAGCTGGACCCCACTAAAATATGTTGAACTTGCACCAGTGTCATTTTCAGACACCGAGAGACATGTTCAGTACAGCCTACACGTTGTCTGATTTCTATTCCCAGCAGCCACGAGCAGGTAGGGAGGCGGCTTTTTTTATTTTCCGCTCCAGCTGGGCATAAGATAAAGAGCAAAGTTAAGGGGACACCAGGCTTCCTTTTGTTGCATTATGATCCTGGCTGGGTGTGGTCTGGAGTCTCACACCTCGATGCAAATGCAATGGAGGGGACACAAAGGTTCACATCATATTACTTCACATGTACTTAAGAGAGGCATGTTTTTGACTGTGTTCAGTCTCTTTAGACAAGAAATATGCATGCACTGTAAGAATGTCAGATGTGTTGGGTCTGTTCCAATATTCACACAAATAAAAATTTAAATACCATATTTCTTTTATAGCACTTCTATATTTAAGTTATTTTACAATTATTATTATTCCCTTTGATTTACTGGGCACACAGATCTCTGCAGCAGGGTCATTAACCTCAGAACCTGTTTTATAATGTAGAATTTGCAGCCAGTTTAGCAGAACAGATACCCATGTTTCTCTCGTTGTTGCCAATTTATTTGTGGCAGAGCTTTAAAAATGAAAATGTTTTAGTTGAGGCGCAGATTTTGTGTCGGGGTTCCGCCACTTTTTAGGCACAACCCAGATGCGTAATCTCATTTGTTAAATCTCATACTGCACTTAAATGTACTTATGAGAGACCTGCTAAACATATATGTAAGGTCTTAATAGACGCCTCTTGTGATATCACTTGCTATGAGGCCACTTCATGCCACGTGTGATGTAATGTCCCATGACGTCAAGCGCTGTGAGGTAACACACCATGATGTCACTTGCATACTGCCTAACTTGGTAAGTCCCCCACTTCTGTTTTTTAGGGCTTGTCCCCTGATATCAACAACATACTGTTGTAAGGTACTTTGAAAAACACACACCCACATGGACAGAGGAGAGAGAGAGAGAGAGACAAGCTTAATGCCCAACTCTTCTTTAGTACAGCTCTCTCTGGTGTTAGGTGTTTGGTCACAGATGGGTATTCATGAAGACTCTTAGGAGGTAGTGCAATGGATGGCTTCTGAAAGGCGGGACACAGTGAAGCTAAACCAGGAGGAAGTGAAGAAGTAAACCCCAAACTCAGGCAAGGATTAGAGTTACGTCAGAATAGTGAAAAGTAGTGGGAGAAACACAGTCAGAAAACAAAGTCAAAGTAGATTCCAAAGGGCAAGGTCAACCTAACAAGGAAAAAGGGCGAGGGAGTCTTACAAGTCAATCCACAGTAAAATGCCAAAGCCACAACAGAATCCAATGTGCAAGGTTAGGATAAGCAGGCAAAGGGTCAAAGAGCAAGGGAGGAGGAAAGCCAAAGCCAGACAGAAACCATAGAGCAAGGTCAGTGTACATTGGCAGGGAGGTCAAGGGCACCGAGGAACCATAAAAGGAGAAAACAACAAAGGTGAGGGATGAGAGTAGGAGAACTAGTGAAAGTAAAGAACCAATACTACATGAAGTTACCAGGCAGCCTCCTGGAAATGTTGTGAATGTTAAATACTGCTGCTCCCTGCTGTGCCCCAGAAGTCCCGCCCTTGACCGTAACCGGCTAGCTATTCACAGCGCCCCAGCCACCATTGAATGATATGCCACCCACAGCCTTAAAGGAAACTGTCTCACTGTTTGTCTTGTAATCTTTCTAGAAACTCGGAAACCCTGCAGATTTCTGACAAGAAGTCTTATCAATATGAAGAAATGTTGGTAGCTATTGTGAACACAGTGGCTTGTCTGAAGATAAGTCTATATCTACAACATCAATTAAATTGTCAGGATAATTCAAACACACTGACTGGTATGAAGAAAAGTCTACATTCACAATATAAAGAAATATCAGATGCTTTCAACACAATGACGTGCAGAGAGGAGTGTTTGTTTAGAAAATGTAAAGATATTTTAAGTATTTTGCACACATTGAAGTGCACAAAGAAATGTCTACATAGAAAATATAATGAAACTTGCAACAGCACTATAAAGCATATTGGCTTTAAAGGAGAAAATGATAAAAAAAAGAAATGGTGCCAGGTATTTTTAACACTAATTTGTTGACGTTGACAATAAGTTTCGTGTTTAAACACACTGTCATGATCAAAAGAATGCCCATACTTGCAGCTTAAACACACACTGTAGGTTGATTAACATAACTACTTTAACTTTAATAGAGAAAAGCCAGTATTGATTATATAAAGAACCTCTACTAGATATTCGAACACTGATGTGCGGTGAGAATGATTGATATTGACAAATTATTGAAAGGCGTTTGGGTGTTTAAACACTAACTTAGATGTAAGAAAGCCCATACTTACAATATACACACGCTGTAGGGACATTAAGACAAATGTATTGGTTTTAAAAGAAAGCCTTTTGGTTTTGCTTTAAAAGAAAGCAGCCATAATTGATGACATAAAGAAACCCCTCCAGCTATTCTGAACACTAATGTGCAGTGAAAAATGTTTTATGGAAAGACGTTTGGGTGTTCACACTGTCTTGGATGTAAGAAAGCTCTCATTAACAAAAAATGCACACTTTGTTGGGGGAGTAACACAAATACATCTGCTTAGATAAACCAAAGTCTACATTTAGGATATAAATGTACTTGTTTAGGTATTTTGAATGCCTTGCCCTGTATACAGAATTGCTGCTACCACTTAGTTGAAAAGTATAAAGTCACATATGTTTTCCTTTAATGGGCGCGCTGCCTTCAACTTTTGACTCTTCTTCCCACACAGATTTCTGCCTTCCTTTGTTTTTTCCTCACTGCTCCTTTCTCCCAATCCTAAGGGACCAAACCGTACACCGCCATCTACTGGCAATTTAAATGTTGCATGGTTAAAGCCTTGCTATAACAGGATTTTGTTTGACTGCATGTGTGGTCTAGCTGGAATTGCTGGGCCTGTCTTATTGCCACTCATATATGCAACCTGCAAGATTCAAGATTTTTAGGAATATGACATTTAGAACTAGGTTGCAAATATTATGAAGAAGAACATCAACATAATCTTCTGTAATGTGAAAGGCATCAATCATTCTATTAACAGACACACTACAATTATAGATCCAAAACAAAAAAAAGCACAATTCGCTTATTGAGGACAGATCTGGCACAAAAGCAGGATATGATATATTCCGGAGAAGTATCCAAAACGCTGGGATAGCTTTTCTTGTCATTAAAGGATTGAGTTTGATAGTGATCTCCGGAAGATCCCATACAGATGGTAAATGTACACCCGCACATACAGAAATAAGAGACGAGGAATGAAATACCATTATCATTTAGGTTCCAATGTACAATGAACCAACATCCTGGAAACTGGGGGGCCGATTCACAGAACTAACACAGACTTCAGACAGACTTAAGACAAACTTAAAGACAAAATCCTAACTTAAGTCTGTCTTAAGTCTGTCTTAAGTCTGTCTTAAGTTTGTCTTAAGTCTGTCTTAAGTCTGTCTTAAGTTTGTCTTAAGTCTGTCTTAAGTCTGTCTTAGGTCTGTCTTAAGTTTGTCTTAAGACAAACTTAAGACAAAATCCTAACTTCTGTGAATATCAAAAGTAGTAAGTTTAGGATTTTGTTTTAAGTTAGTTCTGTGAATCGGGCCCTGGATCATTACCCAAAGCAAGATAGTTTTAGAAGGAGATTCGAAACTCA